>NC_134473.1:6021336-6126296 GCF_964194025.1 Convolutriloba macropyga | reverse complement strand
CTAAGAAGTGTTCTGATAAATTGTCTGTTGTAGTTTTTTTTTCGGATTTGAAGATTTTGGCAGTTTTATTTTTCAAATGACTCACGTAACGGTAAGTGGCTGCACATGGCTGGTTGTTTTGCTGGCGCTGCCATGTTCGATGGTCCTGCAATAGTGCAGTATTTGAGTTCTTTCTTAACTTTGTTAAATGTAAACAAACAAAGTTTTTGGAAATATTAATCCTGTATTCTTTTTAATGCGATTTTTGCAGATAGATTGTTTTTCTGATGCTTTTGAACCAGATGAAGCTCCGAGAGCATTATGTTGCTAGTCTTTTAAGTTTACACCGAAACTGCTGACAATACAAAAAATCATGAAGAAAAGGGTTGTCTCTCGGCGGTTTGGACCTCTTTCACTCCGCTCCGCTCCCCACTACTCTCCCACTGCAATCCCTCCTCGTCTACTTCCATCTGGAACCACAGCACGCTCGACCCCCTCCTCGCTGCTCGTTTGAGAGCAATTCACCCAACGTTGGTCGTTATGCTTAACATATTTCATATTTCACACTTATTTCTCTCTGTTTTTGACTTGTGCGAGGTATGTTAGAGTGAATCCTGATATATTCGATGGTATTATTGGTGTATTTCTGTTGTTTTAACAAGCTCTTGCCTAAATTTTTTGAAAAATTTTGCTAAAAAGTTTTATTGAATAATTTTGAGCTTTATTTGAATATCTAGTTTTGGGTGATCTTAAATGCTCATTAAATTAAGCATCTGGACTCAATCGGTAGCAGATTTAATCATCATGGTGGTCTATAAGAAGCCTGATATGTGCATTCGAAACCACCTAGTGCAACCCCTATCCAAATTCAGCTCGAAGAGGAGTATTGATATTCTACAGGTTCTTTTTAGCAGAAAGCAAGTTTGTTCATGACTTGAATTTTGACTTCTTTCTATTCGAGCTTTTACCTCCGTTTTTGATTGTTGACTTCTGTTTTCGAACATTGGACTTTAACAATAGCTTAGTTTGTAATGTATAGCAATTGGTAACAGTCTGTAATTAGGGGTGAAGGGGTCAATTTGAGAAAATTTGATCCCATTTAACTACCTCCTCCCCCCCCCCCCCCCCAAAAAAAAACTACCTCCTCCCTCCCCCCTGCGTACATACCCCCCCACCCTCCCAACGTACCTACCCCCAATCCCAAGGTACCTACCCCCCAATCCCAAGGTACCTACCCCCCAATCCCAAGGTTACTACCTACCTCCTCCCCCCCCCCCCCCCCCACGTACCTACCTACACCCCCCACCATGTACGGACCCCCTCCCCCCACGTACCTACCCCCCACCCCACCTACCAACACCCCCACCACCACCTACCTGCCCCCACCTAGCAACGCCCCCCCCCCCACCAGCACCTACCCACACCCCTGAACTGAAAAAATTTTAACGCTTTTTATGTTAAATTGGTCTACTATTTTTGTTATTTCTAGTGTTTTTTTCGATATTCTGATTTTGTCCAAGTTAGGGTAGAGATAATTTTGCACGACGATTCGAGTTGTTTCCGGTATTCTACCGGCTATGTTTTTTTGTTTCGTTGTCTGACGCTCTTTTTTCGTTATACATTTCACACAGCAAAGCTGAAAGTCAAATTTTCTGAATGACTTCTTCCTCTCAATAACGATATTTGCGCGCGTAACGTCATTTCTCACTCGTTTTAGCAAAAGTTGTATTGAATATTTTTGAGCTTTATTTGAATATCTAGTGTTGGGTGATCTTGAATGCTCATTAAATTAAGCAGCTTGACTCAATCGGTAACAGATTTAATCATCATGGTGGTCTATAGGAAGCCTGATATGTGCATTCGAAACCCCCTAGTGCAACCCCTATCCCAATTCAGCTAAAACCTTTCAAAGATTCGCTGGCGTGATTGGTAATGTTTTATAGATGCTTTTGAAAGAAACATATTCTCAAGTTCCAAGTTCGTTGTCTCCATTGATGATTCTTGCTATCTGACTTCTTGGAATCAACTTTTTCAATTTCAGTGATTTCTACTGCTTTGCAGTTCAAATTTTTATGCGTGACGTCATTTGTTGTGCATTTAGGTCAATTGCGCGACTTACCTCACTGAAAAACGACCTCTGAACTCGCTTAATGATCTTTAAATTTTATGATCAGTTTCTAGTTAAAGTCAAGAGAGTGCATCTAAGTAGTGCCAAATGTTTATGCACTAACTCTTGAGTATAAGAGTCTTGAGTTTTGATTTCTAATATTAATTTTGAAAAAGCTGCATTAGGGTCTTTACTTATAGAGCTGATGTCTCCTAAAAATGACCGTCCGAATCTAATCAAAAACTTTAGTGTTTTTATAGCTGAGAAGCTGTAAGCTGAGCGTAGCTATATTGCGGTGCTCTTGGTTTTTACGACTCGAAGAGAAGAATTGATATTCTACAGGTTTTTATAGCAGAAAGCAGGTTTGATCATGACTTGAATTTTGACTTCTTTCTATTCGAGCATTTACCTCCGTTTTTGATTGTTGACTTCTGTTTTCGAACATTGGACTTTAACAATAGCTTAGTTTGTAATGTATAGAAATTGGTAACAGTCTGTAATTCAAGGTGAAGGGGTCAATTTGAGAAAATTTGATCCCATTTAAAACTACCTCCTTCCTCCTCCGCCCACGTACCTACCCCCCCCCCCCCACCCTCCCAACGTACCTACCCACCAATCCACAGGTACCTCCCCCCCCCCCCCAAAAAAAAACTACCTCCTCCCCCCACTCACCATGTACGGACCCCCCCCACGTACCTACCTACCCCCCCGCAACGTACCTACCCTCCCCACCTACCAACACCCCCACCACCACCTACCTGCCCCCACCTAGCAACCCCCCCCCCCCCCCCCCCACCAGCACCTACCCACACCCCTGAACTAAAAAAAGTTTTAACGCTTTTTATATTGTATTGGTCTACTATTTTTGTTATTTCTAGTGTTTTTTTCGATATTCTGATTT
Organism: Convolutriloba macropyga; assembly: GCF_964194025.1. Classification (NCBI taxonomy): domain Eukaryota; kingdom Metazoa; phylum Xenacoelomorpha; order Acoela; family Convolutidae; genus Convolutriloba; species Convolutriloba macropyga. The sequence continues at coordinate 6,123,309 of NC_134473.1, read as the reverse complement.
TGTCCAAGTTAGGGTAGAGATTATTTTGCACGACGATTCGAGTCGTTTCCGGTATTCTACCGGCTATGTTTTTTTTGTTTCGTCGTCTGACGCTCTTTTTTCGTTATACATTTGTTCACACAGCAAAGCTGGAAAAGTCAAATTTTCTGAATGACTTCTTGCTCTCACTAACGGCATTTGCGCGTGTAACGTCATTTCTCACTCGTTTAAGCAAAAGTTTTTAGGTTATTTGCGTGATTAGATTTTGGTCATACGTGACTTACCTCACTCAATAAAATGACTTTTGCACTTTTAAACTTCAGTTTAATTTCAATTAGTTTAAGGTCAAAGGAACTCATATGTGCAGTAAAGGTCCCTAGTAAAAGGCTTCTGCGGAATGAATTTCAACAAGCTTAATTAATTTATCGCGGAATGTTTTTTACCTAGTTTTTTGAGCGGCGTCGATTTTTTTTTCAATTTAAATCTGTATCTGTTTCTATCTCTATTATATGGCACGCAGGTCTATTCGTTGGCAGCTATTCAGGCAATCTGCCGGCTAATTTATTAAAGAACTGGTGGTCTATCTATATATCCTATTTCTTTAGTTGTTTCAATTCATGGAAGGCCCCAAGCGTCAATCGCGGCTATTTTCGGCGATCTGTCGGCGATGTTTTTTTTATTGTTTTCTTTCAGAACGGATTAGTTTTGTTGTTTTTGTCTATGAGATTCTCTATAGGTTTTTACGACTAGAAGAAAAGTATTTGTTTTCTAAAAGTTTTTATCTCTGGAAAATTGTTGATGGTATTGGTGCTGTCTTTTTTGTGAGTTTCACAGTTTTCCGATGACTTTGAGCTTTTGAAGCGAGAAATCCAGGTGAAGCCCTGAGGGAATTAAGTTGGATCAGTTCCTAAGCTGGCTTTATCGGTCTTTAAGTGCAGTATAGAAATGGCTTTGAAGTGATTAGCATAACGAATTTTACTCAAACTTCAGTCTTTTCTGCTAACAATTTTTATTTTTTAAATTTTGTTGATTTTGAGTGCAAGTGGTCATCAAAATTTGCAGCTGTGCTCTTGAGTATGTTTTAGCATTACAAGGTTTTTCTTGGAGACATTAACACTTAGCAAATCTTGTAGTGAATCTTTATTTTTTCTATCTTTAGTCAGACAATTCTGTGGGTTTTGCCTGGCATAACATGTCCTTTATATGCCAAGAAAGATTTTTCGGAGATGACAATTTACCTGTTTTTGCTCACTGATGGCGTTTATATGCGACAAATTGGGATCCCAGTTCTTAACATCTAAATTACTTGCAGTTTAGGTGCTATTTTAAAATTATTTTTATCCGAATTTGTGAAATAGCTGTTTTTTGTAGCTGAAGCATTTCTGTTCATGACTTGAACTTTGTCATCTTTCTTTTCGAACGTTTGCTTCTGGTACTAAAAGTTGGGCATTAACATTTACAGTGCTCAATGAGCTTTTTTGTTCAGTCGTTAATCACTCATCACCTAAAGCTGTAGAAATATGGACCAGCTGAGGACATTGCTCTCTTATTAAAATAATTGGGAGCCGACTTCTTAAATTATACCAAAATTGTTTAGAAAGTAAAATTATTTTTGGGTTTCTATTCATTTCAAGCTCTGAATTCTTTCTGCTTGTCAAAAAATAGTATCTGCATTTTTTGGCAATCTGCGAACTATCGTTTCAGGAAGCCTGCCGATACCCGCATGTGCCTTGATCAAATCAGACACCCAATATTGGAAATCGTTTCAATCCTGTTCACGTGAAGGAGTTCCACCCTATGTGACAGGGTTGCACCCGAGAGAACTAAATGCTTCTGGCATGGCTTCTAGGAGGAACTTCGAATCCCGTGCTAATAAAGCTACATAAGCTGGACTTGTGAAGGATTCTGTTATCTTGCTAAAACTTTAAAAAGAAAAAAATCGGAAATTCAAGTTTTACTGAAACTAAGTTTCAAAATTATGACCAATCAATTTAAGTTCAATTTAAGTTACGAACCTACGGCAGATCAAAGTATGACAAACAAAATAAATTTGGATCAGTTCCTAAGCTGGCTTTATCGGTCTTTAAGTGCAGTATAGAAATGGCTTTGAAGTGATTAGCATAACGAATTTTACTCAAACTTCAGTCTTTTCTGCTAACAATTTTTATTTTTTAAATTTTGTTGATTTTGAGTGCAAGTGGTCATCAAAATTTGCAGCTGTGCTCTTGAGTATGTTTTAGCATTACAAGGTTTTTCTTGGAGACATTAACACTTAGCAAATCTTGTAGTGAATCTTTATTTTTTCTATCTTTAGTCAGACAATTCTGTGGGTTTTGCCTGGCATAACATGTCCTTTATATGCCAAGAAAGATTTTTCGGAGATGACAATTTACCTGTTTTTGCTCACTGATGGCGTTTATATGCGACAAATTGGGATCCCAGTTCTTAACATCTAAATTACTTGCAGTTTAGGTGCTATTTTAAAATTATTTTTATCCGAATTTGTGAAATAGCTGTTTTTTGTAGCTGAAGCATTTCTGTTCATGACTTGAACTTTGTCATCTTTCTTTTCGAACGTTTGCTTCTGGTACTAAAAGTTGGGCATTAACATTTACAGTGCTCAATGAGCTTTTTTGTTCAGTCGTTAATCACTCATCACCTAAAGCTGTAGAAATATGGACCAGCTGAGGACATTGCTCTCTTATTAAAATAATTGGGAGCCGACTTCTTAAATTATACCAAAATTGTTTAGAAAGTAAAATTATTTTTGGGTTTCTATTCATTTCAAGCTCTGAATTCTTTCTGCTTGTCAAAAAATAGTATCTGCATTTTTTGGCAATCTGCGAACTATCGTTTCAGGAAGCCTGCGGATACCCGCATGTGCCTTGATCAAATCAGACACCCAATATTGGAAATCGTTTCAATCCTGTTCACGTGAAGGAGTTCCACCCTATGTGACAGGGTTGCACCCGAGAGAACTAAATGCTTCTGGCATGGCTTCTAGGAGGAACTTCGAATCCCGTGCTAATAAAGCTACATAAGCTGGACTTGTGAAGGATTCTGTTATCTTGCTAAAACTTTAAAAAGAAAAAAATCGGAAATTCAAGTTTTACTGAAACTAAGTTTCAAAATTATGACCAATCAATTTAAGTTCAATTTAAGTTACGAACCTACGGCAGATCAAAGTATGACAAACAAAATAAATTTGGATCAGTTCCTAAGCTGGCTTTATCGGTCTTCAAGTGCAGTATAGAAATGGCTTTGAAGTGATTAGCATAACGAATTTTACTCAAACTTCAGTTTTTTCTGCTAACAATTTTTATTTTTTAAATTTTGTTAATTTTGAGTGCAAGTGGTCATCAAAATTTGCAGCTGTGCTCTTGAGCATGTTTTAGCATTACAAGGTTTTTCTTGGAGACATTAACACTTAGCAAATCTTGTAGTGAATCTTCATTTTTTCTAATTTTAGTCAGACAATTCTGTGGGTTTTGCCTGGCATAACATGTCCTTTATATGCCAAGAAAGATTTTTCGGAGATGACAATTTACCTGTTTTTGCTCACTGATGGCGTTTATATGCGACAAATTGGGATCCCAGTTCTTAACATCTAAATTACTTGCAGTTTAGGTGCTATTTTAAAATTATTTTTATCCGAATTTGTGAAATAGCTGTTTTTTGTAGCTGAAGCATTTCTGTTCATGACTTGAACTTTGTCATCTTTCTTTTCGAACGTTTGCTTCTGGTACTAAAAGTTGGGCATTAACATTTACAGTGCTCAATGAGCTTTTTTGTTCAGTCGTTAATCACTCATCACCTAAAGCTGTAGAAATATGGACCAGGTGAGGACATTGCTCTCTTATTAAAATAATTGGGAGCCGACTTCTTAAATTATACCAAAATTGTTTAGAAAGTAAAATTATTTTGGGGGTTCTATTCATTTCAAGCTCTGAATTCTTTCTGCTTGTCAAAAATTAGTATCTGCATTTTTTTTGGCGATCTGCGAACTATCGTTTCAGGAAGCCTGCCGATACCCGCATGTGCCTTGATCAAATCAGACACCCAATATTGGAAAACGTTTGAATCCTGTTCACGTGAAGGAGTGCCTCCCTATGTGACAGGGTTGCACCCACGTGAACTAAATGCATCCGGCATGGCTTCTAGGAGGAACTTCGAATCCCGTGCTAATAAAGCTACATAAGCTGGAGTTGTGAAGGCTTATCTTATCTTGCTAAAACTTTGAAAAAAATCGGAAATTTAAGTTTTACTGAAACTAGTTTTCAAATTTATGACCAATCAATTTAAGTTCAATTTAAGTTACGAACCTACGGCAGATCAAAGTATGACAAACAAAATAAATTTGGATCAGTTCCTAAGCTGGCTTTATCGGTCTTTAAGTGCAGTATAGAAATGGCTTTGAAGTGATTAGCATAACGAATTTTACTCAAACTTCAGTCTTTTCTGCTAACAATTTTTATTTTTTAAATTTTGTTGATTTTGAGTGCAAGTGGTCATCAAAATTTGCAGCTGTGCTCTTGAGTATGTTTTAGCATTACAAGGTTTTTCTTGGAGACATTAACACTTAGCAAATCTTGTAGTGAATCTTTATTTTTTCTATCTTTAGTCAGACAATTCTGTGGGTTTTGCCTGGCATAACATGTCCTTTATATGCCAAGAAAGATTTTTCGGAGATGACAATTTACCTGTTTTTGCTCACTGATGGCGTTTATATGCGACAAATTGGGATCCCAGTTCTTAACATCTAAATTACTTGCAGTTTAGGTGCTATTTTAAAATTATTTTTATCCGAATTTGTGAAATAGCTGTTTTTTGTAGCTGAAGCATTTCTGTTCATGACTTGAACTTTGTCATCTTTCTTTTCGAACGTTTGCTTCTGGTACTAAAAGTTGGGCATTAACATTTACAGTGCTCAATGAGCTTTTTTGTTCAGTCGTTAATCACTCATCACCTAAAGCTGTAGAAATATGGACCAGCTGAGGACATTGCTCTCTTATTAAAATAATTGGGAGCCGACTTCTTAAATTATACCAAAATTGTTTAGAAAGTAAAATTATTTTGGGGGTTCTATTCATTTCAAGCTCTGAATTCTTTCTGCTTGTCAAAAATTAGTATCTGCATTTTTTTTGGCGATCTGCGAACTATCGTTTCAGGAAGCCTGCCGATACCCGCATGTGCCTTGATCAAATCAGACACCCAATATTGGAAAACGTTTGAATCCTGTTCACGTGAAGGAGTGCCTCCCTATGTGACAGGGTTGCACCCACGTGAACTAAATGCATCCGGCATGGCTTCTAGGAGGAACTTCGAATCCCGTGCTAATAAAGCTACATAAGCTGGAGTTGTGAAGGCTTATCTTATCTTGCTAAAACTTTGAAAAAAATCGGAAATTTAAGTTTTACTGAAACTAGTTTTCAAATTTATGACCAATCAATTGAAATTCAATTTAAGTTGCGAACCTACGGCAGTATGACAAACAAAATATTGGAGGACGTATTGTTGTTTTTCATTGTTCTCAAACAAACTCTGTGGCAATTATTCTAGTGCTATGGTCTTTTTTTACAATTCATAGAGTTTGAATTGTATTCCGGCGCTGTCTGAAAACGGCTCGAGGAGTATTGGTGTAGCGCTGTCTTTTAGAGGAGTATTGGTGGAGCGCCTTTTTTGTTTTTGATCGGTAATTTTGTTGGAGTGTATTTGAAACGGGAAGTGAAATGCGTGAAAATAAAGTGTTTAGGTCAAATTAGTGAAGAGCGGAGAGAAGAGAGTGATTTTCTGTTCATGCTATAGTTTTTAGAGAGAGCGATGAAAGTAGGTGTGAAAAAATTTTCGTTAAGCGAGCATTTTTTGATCTCGTGTGGCATTTTCAAAGCACTTTTTTTTTAGTTTTAACTCCATTTTTATCTGTCAAAGATGATTGCATCGTATACCCAGACTAGTAATAGTGCGTTTGAAAGCTTTTTTGACTATCTCAATCAAAAAATGATGCTTAAGATTCAATTTTCAGCTGTTTTTACTATTTTGCCAAGATTTACGCCTTTTTAGCAGTTTTGTATTCTTCAAATTTTTATATCATTTGGGGAGTTCTGTGCTCCAAATTAGCTGCTATAGTGATTTCTGTTGACTTTCGATCCAATTTTTATTGATTTTGAATTGTTTTTGAAGATGGAGTAAGTTTAAGCAAATTTTTGTCAACTTTTTTGTTTTTGAAAATTTTTGAAATGGTTTTTGCTCAGTTTAAGCTTCTGCCTGGAGATTTTCTTATTCAGTCGTAAATTAGGAGCTATTTTATAGGTTTTGCTCTTAAAAGTTGCTATTGAAGGTCAGAGAGAAAACTTTTTACTAAATTAAATATTACAAATTCCTAATTTTTCGGATTGTTTTTTCATTCTTTGCATTTTTTTGTTGTTTAATAAGTTTTTGCCAGGTTTTTGGTTTGGTAATCGCCTGAACGGAAGCAATAATAAATTTTATTTGCCGAATGATTAATGGGGAAAGAGCTTTTAGCGTTTTGTCGATAATTTTCAAAGTTTTTCGGAAATGTTTTTTGTCCGTTGTCCTTCCTTTCTTTTCCTTGTTCTTCTATATGAAATGTTTTGTCGTTTTTTCGTCAGTTGGCAATCGTTTATTGATTGAGAATGAACTGTATCGAAAGGTTTTTGCCGGTAGTTGGAGCCGCAATTCTCAATTTTTCTATCAGATTCTTTATCAATTTTCGTTGTCAGTTACTTTTCCATGGTCATTTTGCCTGTTGTTTCATATTAATTTGCGTAATCTGTTATGGGGCTCATTACGTAGTTAGGGTAGCCAATGTTGTATTCCGGGTCGTTTCTGGAAGTCTACTGGCTATGTTTTATCTGTTAACATATTTTCATGATTTTTGAAATCAAATTAGAGTAATGACTTTGGTCACGCCGAAACAGGAAGTGGAGCGAAAAAGCGAGTGGTTTTGCAGCGTGAAATTTTTTCACTCGAATGTTAAAGTAGAGTAAAAAAATCGGCGTTTGAACAAAAATTGGTTTTCTCGCTAGCGGTTTTTTTTCACATGCGGCAGTTTTTTTTTGATTTTAACTGTTTCAATTTTTTGGATAGGATTTTCTTTTCTTAAATGGTTTTCCCAATCTATTCATGGGTTCATTCTAGGCCTAGTTTTTTGTTTGAACCAATTTTCTTTTCTAGCTAGTGGTGGTGCGTTCACATGCCGCATTTTAACACTGATTTTCTGTTTTTTATTGTTTTTGATCTGATTTTTTTTAGAAATGGTTTTCCCAATTCACTCATAGTCCGTTCTAGGTCTAGTTTTTTGTTTAGTCAATCAAAATTTTTTGAATTGTACTGAGGGATGGTCATTGCTTGCGAGGCATGGCCAAATGTGGTAAACTTATGTGAGCTATGCAGATTGCGCTTATTTTCAACCAATTAGAATGGAGAATAATTTTCTATGTACTGTACCAGTTTTACTGTTTTCGATTTATTGTTCGTTCGATCTATTATGTGTGGACCATCTTTGCGAACATTGTGGCGTGCTTTGAATAACTGCCCGCACTAGACATCAATCAATTCTTACCTACACATCTTGGAATGATTTGACTATTGAACTTAAGCACTTATTTTGAGACTTAAGGTCGAGTAACTTATGCTCTTACTCATAACCGTCCGCTCTTTCTAACCCTCAATCGTTGTATTCAAAATATTTTAATCAATGGAACATAATACGCACATAGAGAAGTTAATTTTGGGTTGTAATTAATTGCTCTTGAACGAAGTTCATATAAATTACTGTAAACGTGTGTGTCTTTTCTTAAGCAAAATGTTCGCTTGACAATTTTGACTTTTCGAGTGACTTTTACGCCATTGACTTTTTGCGGTTCGCGTGATCTAAAATTCTTTCTCAATCACAATTTCAAGCAGCTGAACACAATTGGCGGCAATTTAATACTAAAAGTCAACTGAAAAGTGCTCCGAAACTGGTGCCATTTTTTTTAAGTCTTAATAGTGGTATATGATAACCTCTAATGTGGTTATTTGTAGCCCACTATTGAACTTCCTAGTCCCATTTAGGCTCCCCCTCCCTCCCCCCGACTAGAGCAGGCTGCAATTCATTAGAGCTCCCACTAGTGTTCAAGAGCAATTCTTTTGACGTTTAGTCGGTTATGTTTATATTTTTGAGACTGCACTTCTACGAAGCTATTGAGGCTATTTTCTGGCAATCTGCCAGCAATGTTTTTAGTTTTTTTGATTTGATTTTTTGGGAATTGTTTCCCCAATTCACTCATAGTCCGTTCTAGGTCTAGTTTTTTTTGTTGAGTCAATGAAAATTCTTTGAATTGGACGTCAGGACTTTTCCTGCTATGTTCAATTTTTTCGTCTGACTCTTTTGACTTTTTGTTCTCAAAAGTGGGATGAACAGGTAAAGCCTGGAGGGCATTATGTGGCTGAGCAGCTCTCTTAGAGCCTTACGGCTTACTAGTGTCTAAGTATGTCATTCACCAAAACTGTTTTGTGGACATTTTCATGTTGCAAAGGGGGTGGCTCTCTTAAACTTTGAAATTCCCACTCCCTAAACCACAGCAGATACTGACAAACCCAACCGCTCGTCAGTCGTTTGAGAGCAGTTTGCCCGACGCTATTCGGTTATGTTTTAGTTGTCTAAATAATTTAACTACGGACCTAATTGGCATAGGCACGTTATAGCTGATTTATAGCCAGACAATTTCATGGTGTGAAGGGCGGCTCTTAATTTGCATCACCCACTCCTCATTAGTCCCTCGTCCACCCGCCTCAACCTGGCAATTTGGACCCCGCTTTCGTCCAAACCACACATGCCTGCACTCCGATTGCTTAACCCCCACCCCAGTGCTAGCATTCCTAAGCCCCAGCTAGGTAGAACTACCAAAGTCAGCCTGTCCTTTGAGAACAATTCGTCAGAGATTAGTCGGTTATGTTTTCACTTGACAGTATCATCAATTTTGTGACCCTTTGGCTTTGGCGCGATAACTGGAATGTTAACTCTGTATTCATCCCACAGCGCGTGCCAAGAAAGAAGTTAACAATGGTACTATACCGCTTGCCAGCTCAACTACATTTATTTCCATGTAGTTGATAAAAACTTGATACGTTTTTTTCCCTTATAAACTCACCCCAACCAACACCACGACTATTGGGCATCTTTATTGACAGTAAGACAAGAGCGCTTTGCCTCCATTTTAATCTCAATTTGGTTGAGCTCTAGAGGTTTTCACACTTTATAATTGACAGAAAATCGGGCTTTAGTTAAACAAGTAAAATATTTAATCGTAAATTTTCCAAGACTTGATGCTGGAGCTGAGGTTTGTTGGAATAAAATGGATATTATTAATAGCGAAGCGTTAGGTGAGTACGTTTCAGTGCATCAATAGTTTGCTTTAAATTGTCTTTACTTCTGAGCTATTTCGCTTGGTACAGTAACTCATCAATAGTATAAACGGGTTAGAACCGAGGTCAGTCAGTCGCCGAGCAGCTCTCAGAGCCCTACCTAAGATTGAGAAGATAAAACATCAAGGTGAAAGGGGGTAATGTTCCCATATTTAATCTCAAAAACGGGAGGATCACGGAGATTTCGCGGAAAACTACTGGCTGTTCTGTTACGCAGCACTCCACCTCAACGTACCCTCAGAGTAGCTGTCATTGAAAAAAGTGGTTTCCCTGGAGCGGCAGTTCAGAAATTTGTTTCTAGATTCTATATAGTTCGATGTACATATTCATATTAAAATTGTTTTTTTTTCTGTTTATTAAGCAAAAACTCAATAATACAAAATTTCTTGTTTTCATTAATGCCTTGAAATAATCGATGCGTTTAGAAACGATTCAAGATCGATTTTTTTGCATAAATAGTTTTATCCTCTTGAGCAACAGGAGGTCTTTTGTAGGAGAACTGGTGGTCTGCTGATGTAAGCAGAAGTGCTCCTGCAAATTGGCAGAACTTCCATGTTTTAATTCAGTCCACTTTTCACAATATTCACCACTCTTTACTTTGCCTATTCATTAATTGCCGGACAAAATGTTTTCACAATTATGGGGAATACTAAGTGTATTAATTTTGCAAAACTTCACCACAATTCTACTGCGTCTAGTTATTAATTACAAGACTAAAGCATTTGCGAGGGAAAGTTTATTTGATTAAATTTACTACTGAGTTAAAATGGAAGTTGGCTAAATACTGTGTTAAACCACGGAGTAGTTAAGAGCCACTCCCATCTCAGCCGCCTGTTATAGAGGGCCTATTTTTACGACTCGAAGATGAAAAATGCTTGAACTACAACAGTTTTGTTGGAGTTACTTTTGGTAACACGAAATTGAAGGCGAAAATTCTGAAGAGGTCAACTTTCGCTAAAAATGGTATAGCGAATGGAAATGGGTTTTTTGCTCATACCGTTGTTTTCGAGATAGCGAGAAATTTAGGCGTGAAAAAGTTTTCTGAAAACCAGAGAAGTTTTTTATTCACGTGCGACTTTTTCAAACATTTTTTTGGATATTTTCCCATTCGGCCCCTATTAGGTTATGCATCCCACAGTTACAGAACAAACGCTATTAATTAGCAAAGCATTGTGTAAAAAGTTTGCACGTGCGCCCGAGGGCTACAGATAATTTGAACCCACAACGCTTGAACAATTCTAGTAGTATCTATAAGGATATTCAGATAGTCCAATAATTGTTAAAATTTAAGGAATTTTTTTTCTGTTTTTAGCTAATTTGCGGTTTCAGCAATTTTCTGCAATTAGTTGCTATTTTGCCCAAGCTGGTTTTCAGCTATTTTGCGCATTTTTGTGGTATTTTATCATTTTTTTAGCCGATGCTTTCAATTATCTCATCAATTGGAAATTTAAAAAATGCCTAATATATTTCGCGCGACGTTTTTTAACCCCTCTCAGCTAATTTTAGTCGTCTGCCATTCTGCTCAAAATGCTCCTAAGCAATAGGTTGCTCAATACAATGATGTAAAATTATTTTAGTCGGTATCGGAAAACGAAATGAAAAACAGAAACAATATAAACGCATAAAGCTCAATTTTTTATGCCCTCTACTTTTTTTTTAAATAATTAGACTTAATTAGCATCTCCAACGCTTATTAATATATCAACTGTATCATCTCATTAAAAAGAGGAGTGTGGCCTGCTACGAAATGTCAACAAAATTGTCCGTGCTTCAAAAATGTTGTTATATGAACATCAATTATTTTTTGTGATTTCATTTCTAATCGGGGTTATTCGAATTGATGGCGGCTACTTTTCAGCAATTTACCGGGGTTGTGCATTCATACTGATAACATTTTGCTTGGCCACATCCTTTTCAATTATCAAAATTTTCCAAGGTGTATGGACCAAACTTGAGTGGCCTTCCAAATATTGGAGCCTTTTCAGGTTGTAGATCTCAAAATAGACCAGCTTTTTTATTCTGAAAGTAGTTTAAATAAAACTATCAGGGCAAAGGTTGGGTGAATTGGTTTCGAACACATAATAAGCCAATACATGATAAAAATAAATACATAAGAACAGTAAAAATACATAAGAACAGTATCTCCTCGGTTCTGGAGATTATTGAGTTTTAAATAATGGAAATCCATTTTTGAAACTTGAAAATGGTTACTGACCATGCTCCCTAGGTGGCATCACAAAACTGCAATTTTCTATTTCGCTAAACTGCAGTTTTTAATTACAAAAAAGAGTTAAATTTTTTCTATGAGATTGAATTGTTCAAACTTTTACTCCACTGAAATTGTTCGGCAGCAGTTTGTGGATTCAACTAGCTATATAATTTTTTAAATAAAATTTTCCCATATGTAATACAATTAAAAATTGAGTCTAATCAGATTATAATCAGATTGAGTATAATCAAATTGAGTCTAAATACAGTTTTTAAACCTGTATACAAAATAAACAACTGTTCTAAAACGAAAAGAGAATTTGGAGCAAATTGTTTTGGAATTTTCAACAAAGTTGTTGCTGCTTATTAAAAAAGATCTTATTTTGCTTTATGCCGACTGGAAGTTGTTTTTGTTTGTTGCTTCATTTTTGTACAATTTTAAAAAGTTGAACACTTTAACTTCGCTGACATTGCAGGAATTTTGATATATTTTGCGATATTGCAGGTATCTTGCTTTAATTTCCAAAGAAAGGTCATTATAGATCATGAGTTAAGAAATGAATTTTCAGTTATAACTTGCGCGACATTTACGGATTAGATCTTATCTAGATCGACGAACCAAAAAAGTTAACATAAACAAAACAAAGATTTCGCATCCAGCGGCGTGTAGCCATTAATCTGACTCAACTATTAGCGGCTGTTACATTTTTTCAGTCTAAACTCAATAGTTTTCAATTCATTTTCACCAAAACGAATTCACAAGTTTCAAAACGGAAATATTTTGTAAACAAATAAATTAAACACTGATTTTTATAAACATAAATATCAAATTTGTTTATGGGGAGGATTATAATCAGATAACTTTGTTTCTATGATAATTAGAAAAAAAAACTTGCCCAAATTTCAGTTTTGTCAGCTGAAATTGTTTCTTGTATATAATGGCATCCAAATTTTACTCATGGATTAACCCAAAACGAACAACGGGAAATCTGCTTCTAATTTTATCTTTATTTCTTTTCTTCATGTGGTACACCAGAAACTTACCAAATATGGTAGCATCCAAAATCGAATCCCTTGGCGCAGATGAACACGAAATTTTCCATTCACGTTCAATGCAAGCGTCAAGTTTTGACTCCTGTTTTCAAACGAGGAGTTTGACTCCTGTTTTTGTATCGCCGAGTTCAGTTTGCCCTAAAAAATGGGCACGAAATCGAAACACAGTTTGGATTTTAGAGACCAAACATAACTGGGCTAAAAGTAGGAATTTATGTGCTGCCGAAGCGATTGCCAGACAGATGCCAAAATGGTGTGTGAGGTAAGGCACTTTAAAATTATCAAAAAACCCACAAAAAACAGAGTTTAAAGCTTATGCTTGTCTTGATGAGGTAATTCACTAAAAATTGTTTTGTTTTTTTTTAATGTTGATATCATGATGTATACCTTGTCTAGGCCTCGACAAATTTTTAATATCTGCTTCGAATTTTGTTTTTCTAGTTCGAAAAAAAAATAGTTCAATCGTTAAGCTCAAAAATATGAGCTTCAAAAGTTTTTTTGTTTGTTCCCAGTTTCGCGGAAGATTTTACAAAATGACCAACACAAACATCAGAAATATTCTTCAACGTCAACTTCTAAAGCACTGTTAAAGTGTTTTAAACCAAACTTAGGTTATAATACTTCATAGTTTTTTAACCTTTTTTTTCTAAAAACTACCTTATTTGTTATGCTTTGATTTGTATCAAGCAAATTCGGGTTGAGTACGAATTCCTACAATGTAAAATCAACTCAATTTCTCTACAAAAGGGTCCCTAGATTATGATCGATTATTTCCATAAATTCTCTAACCAAGGCCATTGAAAACATTTTGCCGATTTTCTCCCCTTCTGATCTTTAAATTTTTCAAACTAGTTCTTTGCAACCTCCATTGACAAAAATTGAAAATTTAGAACAACACAACTCTCTCAAAGTTTACTCTTCTGCCGTGTTGATTAAGAGTAAATAGCTCACTAATAACTATTTCAATTAAGCACTACAAACACCACATATATCAAAGATTTCCATCTTTATTAATTGAATTCAGTGAAATTATTGACAATGTTTTCAATTTTTCTATTTCTTCAATCAGAGAAGATTTCATTGAATAATCTTAATTCCTCTTATTTTGTTAGACAAGTTCGTTTTCAACCATTCTATTTTTTTAATTTTGGAATTTCCTAAATGTTTTGTTTGGGTATCAGAAAATGTAGTGTTTTGATTAAGATAAAAAAATATAGCTAATAATCTTAACAATTTTATGCACACGATTTGCGCATTAGAATTAGTACTTGGATTCATGTATCAAATTTTCTCGAATTTTCTTATGTAACATGTTGATGTCAAGGCGAAATCTTGAGACATCTATCTTGAGAAAGAGGTTTCTGTTCGGTATGATTTTTGCGGGATAGTCTTCTGGGCTACAGCTTGGAATTGACTTCATCGTTCTGCACTTAAGCTTGCGGTATCTATTCGATATCTTTCCAGTGTTATTGGATTTAAAACATCCTCTAAGGCAATTAATTCTTTCTGGAGAAAAAATTTTTTTTAATATCTCGAGATGTCATGAACTACTGGAAAACTAAAACTGAAACAAATTCGTCTGCCTTTTCTATGGATAACAAAACCTAAGGGATAAAGATACCTTTATTTAATTTTTCGGCAAAAAATTTTCCAACAAGCATGCACTTGATAATATATTTTTTTGGTTGCAGCGTACGTAGGACAGCTTAATTGAATTGCGTTGTTGCTTAAAATGCGTGAAAAAATTAACAGAGCAAAAAATGAAATAAGTTATTTCCATAGAATTTTCATATAAAGTGGCAAATTTAGTTGGCTCATCCGGATCGACTCTTATTGAGTTTTGCAAGCTTTCCTATTGCAAGGTCTCACGTCATAACGTTTTCTTTTCAAAAAATTGATTGGTATCCGCCTTCCTGGTGTCAGCTTTTCCTGAACGCCCTGTTTCGGTTTTTTCATAATTTACAGATGTGGAATGGCTGGAACATAATGCAGAAATATTATAGGCCTAGTTTTATTTGTAGCTCACAATTGCCATACGTTAAAAAATATGCGACCTTCGTTATAGAGTAAAATTTCAATGCAAAACCGTATCGATTCTCAAGATTATGAATTCAAAGCCTGTGAAAATTACTTAGACAAAGTTGGTCCAGTTGCTGAATCAGAAAACCAATATTTGTCTAAAATTTGTCCTCGTAACTTTTACCGATATGCTCCATGAGTCAGCTTGAAGTCACTGACAACTAAAAGTAGTTTGAGATCTTCTGCGAGAATTTCGAAGTCACTTCTGCAGAGACACGGAACTTTACGTATAACTCGAAATTTGCTACTTTAAAATTGACGAAATTTCGTTTTAATCGACTTCTGGTTATGTAAATAGGAACTTCAGCCATTTTTATATTTGGCTCTGGAAATTTTCGGCATTTTGAAATGTGCACATGTTTCAAATAATGGTTAGGTTACTCTGCTTGAAATCACTGAGAGTCTCTGGCGTTTATCGAGGACCACGAAGCAGATCAAGATATTGAGTCCGAATTTCGAAGTGACTTATGCAGAGTGACAAAACCATTCATAAAACCATTCACAAAAAGCCCACGTTTTAATTTGATTAATGTCAACAGAAGTCAACTTCTGGCTAATTAGGAATTTCTGGCGTTTAAGTTTCTGACACTGCAGATTTCCGGCATTTTAAAATGGCACGTGAGTGTTTTAATTGTAGTTTCTGTTCAGGTTGCTAACTGTTAACTACAGCGAGGGTGCAGATATCAACTATCAGGGGTACCTAGTACAGCAGAAGTATGACAACTTGAGACTAGGAACTTTGGATGTTGATGGGATCCTCTCAAACACCCCTCTTGTCAACTTCAGCAGTCCAAGCTATCAGAAGTCAAAGTAAATGTTCAAAACGTTTGAAAAAATTTGAACGTCAATGTATCATTGGGTAGTTCTTAACCGTAAAAGACATACGCATAAGAGTACCATGCAAAAGCTGAGTCAAGGCAATCTTGCAAAAGCTATGACTAAAATTTTTCGCCGGGCTGTCACCGCCGTTTCAGCACACTTTTGAAGAAAAATGTGTTGAAATCGCTGAAATTATGAACGAAATGCGTTGAAAAGCGCTCAAATTTTGAAAATGTACTGGAATGGCGCTGAAATGTGCTAAAAGTTTTTTAAAAAACGAGCTGAATTCCGGCGCAAAAACCTTTCGTAATATGAGCTGAGGTCCGTTGAAATTAGCTCATGAAAATTTGTGAGAAATGTAGCGAATTTTCAAAACTTTCGGCAAAGATTAATTAATAATAATGCGCTGAAATGCGCTGAAATTTTATGTGTCAGATTTAAAGCTAACGAAGCAGAAGAAGTTTACAAATCAAATGAGCGAGTTATCGATGCTAACAATGCTTCCGATTATAGCTTACATTTGGAATTGCTTCCTTTTTCCTCGCGAACAAAACTTGTATAATGATTTTTATCAGCCAATGTGAACAAACGTCGCTTGTTTGAATACTAACGATTAATAGTTCATAACTCTACATGTTACCATAAATTGATCATGGGCACAAAAAAGAACAGCGCTGCCCGCGAACAGAATACTCTGAACTGTAGAGAAAAGTAGACAAATGAGTTCATGTTGTTCAGATATTACATAACGAATTTGAGTGACGCCCTCCGTCTGTGTATCCTGTACAAATATGGAGGCATCTACACTGACTCAGATATCATCACATTTCAGCCCATTGACCTGTCCCCTAATTACGTCATCAGGCTAAGAGGGGGACAAATTGGTAGGTACTCGTCTGATTGAACTTTCGTGGCTATTCTGGTCACATCAGAATAGTTGAAAAACTTTTTGTTTGGTTAGTTACATCATCTGGATAAGTTTTATGACTCTCCAGTGCCCGAAGTAAATTTTTGGGGGCGCTGATGAGTCATAGAACCCCCTCGATTTTCCATTATTACCTCCTCGTTAACTCAGCGCTAAATTAGTCTTAACTATTCACTTTTTTTGGCAGCATTTCAGAAAATTGACTCTGCGTTTCTTCAGCACCTAACCCAAACTTTTTCTACCCTAAGTCACACTTTTTTCAGCACAAATTTAGTACTTTTCGCAACAAAATTTACCCAATTTTTAAGCGTCAAAAACAAAAATAGTGTTCTTCGTATATATATCATGAAATTTTGTACAAAACATTTATATTGCAAACGCCAGTTTTTTAGGTCCCTTTTGTGCTGGAAAATTTTCATCCCGCCTCTTCCCAACTCAACAAGATTTTTACCGTAAAAAATTCATTTGATTGAGTGTTTTTGTTCTAATTTGTCACCTTTTTTCGCAATAGATGTTCATAATTTTTCAATTAGACAGAAAAAGAAGGAAACCAAATCGATAAAAATAGCGAAAAAATCCTCCCATTGCTAGTTGCAGGTAAAGAATGCAAATTTCAGATTTGAATTTAACCATATAATGGCTGCCGAGAAAACCAATCTGGTTTTTGAACAGAATCTTAACTTAAAAAAACTCAAGAACTCGAATTACTTTTAATCTAAATGAAGACACTTTCAATATCAAATTAGCATTTATGCTTTTGTTTCTTCTTTTTAATATATTGTCAATAACTATATATGTTTACTAACATTCCCACTGGTTATGAATATCTGTTGGCGTGGTCTTGATTTTTTTGTTTTTGCGCCGTAATAAGGTGCCTAAAAATGCAGAGTTGACGTTTTGAGCACCGTCTAGTTTATGATGTGATTATTTCAGGGAACACAGTGATCAAAGTGTCGAATAGTGGGAAGGAGTTGATAATGAAGGCGATGAAGAGAGGCAATTTGCAGTACAGGGGTGATCTCTACACCACACTCATGAAGGCATTATACACTGAAGGTAGATTTTTCTCTCACACCGCGGAGGTCTCTCACGCTAAGCAAAGTTAAGCTTTTTACCTTAACTTGCCCAGGTCGAGGTGGCCAGACCGAATTAAGCTCTGATCAGACCATCTTCGAGCGCGCACATGTTCTCAGTGCGCTCGAATTACATGGTCTGGAAAAGACTTCGATCGCACTTTTGTCTGGACAATGGTCTGTAACTTGTCTGATTAGAGGCCAAGAGGCCAGTTTGGTCTGTTACGGTCTGATTAGAGGCAGTTTCAAGCACACAATATTCTGATTAGAGGCTGATTCAGATGCACACTAGTCTGATCAGAGGGCAAGTCGAGCGATTTTTTTAAGGTTTTTTTTGCTTTTTTCTGAGAGATGTTACTTCTGCTAAGAGTCAACAACGCCGTTTCGAACGCCTTTCAGTCTGATCAGAGGAGGTATTCGAGCGCACTTGAAGCGCACACGGAGCTTCGAGCGCACGATAGTCTAATCAGAGGACAATTCAGTCTGGGTCGGTCTGATCAGAGGTTGTTTTTGTCTGGGACGGTCTGATCAGAGGCCATTTCGGTCTAAACCTCAAGCTGGGTAGCTTAAAGTTAGGTCAAATTTACTACAGCAATAAGGTAAATAATTAAATGAGTTTAATGCAAAGATGAAACTTTTTTTTACTGTAACCGTTAAAGTGAAAATTTACGGTAATTTAAAGGTAGGTTGAGATGAATTTATGGTCTTGTTAAGGAAATGAGGCCTTTTTAAGGCAACAGAATCTTAAGACAAGGTAAGTTAAAGAAGGGCAGATTTAGCTTACCACTTGAAGTATGATGAAAATATTTTTAAAGTTTAAAATTATCTTATATTTAATTAGTGCGTAAGCACCGCGAGTAGAAAGAACTCGGTGCTAGAAAAACCTGATTTTGGATAAGCTCGAGAACGCATAAAATTCTGGCCAATAGTCTACACAAAGCCTCACTGAAGAAGAATTTAATTTAGAGATCGTTTTACATGTCACTTTGGTCTTGATACGAAAACACTTGCGAAAAAGTTTTGAAAAATGGGCAGCACCAGAGTCATAGATTTTCCCATATACAGGGCCAGTTTATTAAAAGTGAAAAAACGCGGTTCGAGTATAGGTTACGTGACTCACTGAGACAATCTGGCATTATTCGAAAACTAGAGCAGTTCCAGATGTGAGTCAGGTTTTGGAAGTTACGTAACGCTGCTTGAAGAAAAAAACTTGCGTCTTTAAAGAATCTGGCATTGCTCAGATCTGTCATTCTCTAAGTTGCACGTGCGCGTTTTTGATCGGGGTTAGGTAACTCTGCTGAAATTGCAGTGCAAGTTTTAAGTGACTACTAGCGTCATGTAAGGTATAAAAAAAATGATAAATTTTGCGAGATTTTATAAGTAAACACTACACCCCATTACAATGAAACCGTCAAAGTTCGCTAGGAAAATTTTGTTTGACCAATTATGATGTAAATAGATTTGAATTTTTCAGGGAAGTTTTAACTCAGGGAGATTTTCCTAGGTTGAGGTCCAAAACGGAAGCAACGTTTTCCAGCCCGCAGATGAACACATTAGAGGAGCGTCGTGTGTTTAAATTAGTCTGGAAACATCGAAAAACGCACGAAAATTTGAACATGAACGCTCGGAAGTCTGGAAATGATTGCACGAAGTCTGGACATGAGCACACAAAAGTCTCGACGTGCGCTCATGTTTTTTGTGCGTTCTTATTTAAACTTTTCGTTGCTCTACAGTTTTTAGTGAGCTCATGTTTATACGACAGTGCGTTCATGTCCAGATTTAAGTGCACTTCTAATAATATTTTCGTGCGTTCCTGTACAAACTAAAAAATATCACTAATTGGAGTTTGCAAGTTTCTATTGAATATAAAGACCAGTCCAAAAATCCTTTTTATATAGTCTTTTTTGCAACTTTTGTCACATAAACATCTTATTTAGCAGTAGGAAAACAAACATTTTTGGCTACGGCGAGCATATTTCAAAGTATTCAGCTACCAATAATAGGAATACAGTAGTAAACATAAAAAAAAGCCGAGACTTTTTTTTCAATTACGCGTTCAAAGTTTTTGAAATTCACATAAATAGACAATATCACATCGATTGCGGATAAAGACATAAAAGAAAAGGTCGACAGAGCGAGAAAACGCAAGACACGAGCAGCCTGAGATCGAACGACAGAGCGGAGATCAAAAAAGAGAACCCCAGAGCGTGGTAAAGTTAAGCAAGGAAAAATTAGGATGCCCAAAAGGAATACCACCCGATTGTAATTAC
Source organism: Convolutriloba macropyga (assembly GCF_964194025.1). NCBI lineage: Eukaryota > Metazoa > Xenacoelomorpha > Acoela > Convolutidae > Convolutriloba > Convolutriloba macropyga. Next base: position 6,103,474 of record NC_134473.1, on the reverse strand, counting down.
GTTTTAGTTAGAAATTTTTGCAAAAAATGATATCAAAAATGCAAAAACTATGTCTTGCTTCTAGACAACTTAGACTAAAGTTTGTTTTTGCTGTCTTCTTTACTTAGAATGTCAAACAATGTTAAATTTGGGCTGGTTTCAGCAACTCCTGTACACGATGAAGATCCACTATTTTTAAGTTATGTTATTTGCTAAATTGTCGAAATTCAGCTCAATTAAAAATGCTATCAAGGAATGTCCAAAAACTTTTTGTTTAAGAGTCTAAAAACACGGGTAAAACTCCGATTAATACTCCTCATCTTGAACAATCCCTTGACCAGTGAAGATCCACTATTGGCAAAAAAGTGGTATGTTAGATTTGTAACATTCCGTCTGAAAAATCTATTATTATATACCTAGACAAGCTACAGAAAAATGGTTTCAGACTCTAATTACACTGCGAAGCGTCTATGTTGTTTTTGGCAAACTCTGAATATCTTCCGGGCGGTTAGATTCTAAATAGGACATAGGCGAATATCCTTAAAAACTCGTAGACACCAAATTCTTTCCTAGACAAGCTAAAACTAAAATTTGTTTGTGTTTCATAGTCCTCCTACAGAAGGCAACGTCCATACCATGTTTGGTTTAATTTGATCAGATCAATGAAATGACGAAAATACACTGTCTTTCAAATTAAATAAGCTAAAACTCTCTATAAATTCTTTTTGAGAAAAATCATATCAAGACTTTTTGTTGTTCCAGACTTCACATCCACTGGAAATACTCCATACCAGAATAAATTCAAATAGAAAATCTCCGACACGATGAACTTTTATTTTTCAAACAGGATAAAATCGAAAGTAAGTTTTTTTTTGAGGTCTGGACATGAACACACAAAAATCGTGTAAACACACAATGTTTTGGCGCAGGCACGAAACTGTGGGTATTAATGTACCAAATTCTGATCGCAGATTACGAAACTCTGCTTAATTAGTTCAAGTTACTTGTGGAATTTTTAGCTCATAGGGAAGAAAGAGTTGTTCTGTCAGACAAAAGAAAAACAACTTTGGACCAAATTGTTTTCCACTAATATTACTGCTCTGTGTTTATGAAGGTTTTCCGAAAGTTTGAAGGTATAAAATTCTCTCCACCCAAGCTAAGTGCGCTGATAACCTTTATACCCCCCATGGGCTCATGGGCTATTTTTAACTCAGCAAGGTGCTATTAAAACAACAACAATAGTTTGTATGTCAACAACATAACCTGGGGTCATAAAAAGCACCGGGGTTCAAAACAGAAGTTTCACCATTTAAAATTTGAAAGTTTGATCTCAAATTTCCTTTTTCAGTGCTGGACCTTTGCATGTCCAAGAAGCGAGAGATTAATCTGAATGACAGAAGTGACGGGTTGGTGGAGAAATGCGGTGATTGGAGCATATATGGTACGTAAGACACCTGTTCACAATATGAAAAGGGTTCTGAGATTGTAGTTAAATCGTGTAGTAGTGAGAGATCGAGAAGTAAATTGGAGGTGGGGGAGATTAACAGCATTCCCTATCTTACCTGAAAATTTCTCCAAAAAAGTAAGAAATGATCTTCTGTGACCGGTGCTATACATTGGAGCTCGACTTTCAGAAAAAAACTTTCAAGTCGTGGTAATTATTGACATTAATTACATAGTTGAAGTCGCTAGTTAAAGATCAGCCAGGTTCCAAACGCTATCCAAACCTAGTCTGCGAGGTTATCTACTTTGTCAGTATGTCTGTAGATATGGAAATTTGGAGGCTATATATAATGATAAACAACCGTGTTCTGATGCAAGTCAAAGTAGTCGAGAGCTTCTATATTCAAGGCAATCTCTTGGACAAGTTTGGGTTCTAGCCAAACTTGAGGTCACCATTTCTTGCCGAAATTAAGCCAAAAACAGGGTTTCGTTATCCAGCTCAAGTCGCGGATTGTTTTCGAGACGAACTGTTGGACAGAGTTTTAAGTCGAGCGGTTTAAATTTTTGTACGCAGTTAAATCTTTTATACGTAATCTCTCTCGTCGCAAGCTCTTTTCATAGCCGACCTAACAACAGTCGATGTTTTCTTAAATCCTATGTCGACTTGTTTTGGAATGGTGTTTAATCCATTCCCGTTGCAGTGGCTATATTCAATGATTTATCGATAAAAAAAGTTGTTTATGTCCAATGAAAACTAAAAGCAATTGTGACAAGGAATTATATTAGAAACTTTTTTACTCTTTTTTGCCGCCGTTGCTTTATGAAGAGTTGAGAGGGTTGAAAGGGTTGCTGAACTTCATAAGTGACACACAAAGCAGCGAAATAAGTATAGTCAACATCACTCCCAACAAGTTTGTAACGGCTGCTCTCCTTGTGTTTCACAAAGAAAGTTTTACACCGCCCAGTTCGTTCTGAGTGGTTACAAAATCTGTCCGGATACTTCGTTTATGCAGTTCGCTTTTGTAACTGTATATCCGCTCTGCTGTACTTACCGTTGCATTAACTATTTTAGTTCGTAACTATTCGTTGATCTTAGTTTTTTCAACTATCAATTTGAACTGGATTGCTACAGATCACACAATACGGGATCTCTTTATGTATAACAGTTCAATCCGATAGAAAAAACAAATCGAAGACAAAGATATATGTCTAAGACCTGTTTGTGCAAAAATATTTAAATTTAAACTTAAGTTGGCTTTTGCTATTTGTACTCACAAGTTGAGAATACCAGAAGTTGGGGTTGTAACAGTTGAATTTCAGCTCCAATAATTCGTTGATGCAAGACACAGTAACAAAATTTACCGCTCAAGAATAATATTTTGAATACAAGACACAGTAACAATTTACTTCTCAGGAATATTTCTAGTTCAAGACACAGTAACACGTTATTTACTGCTCAAGACAATTTGTTTTTGCAATATTTTGCTGAGTTATACTTTCAGCCGTTTTCTGCGGCTACTACGTTGAGTTCTGTGTGTTGCTTTTGTTATTTCCCCCTTTTTCTCTTTTTTCTCACGTGACAAACTGTAACTAGAACTAGAACTATAACTATAACTATTAAATGACTAAGACATCAGAAAGTGTTTTGTTTCTATTTTCCCCGCCTATGCAAGCTTGTTATTCCTTAAGCTCAGCTCCAACATCGCCGGCCCTGTTTTCCTTCGTGAAAACATCTTCGTCCATTGATAGCACTGGAGCGAGCTTCACTACTGGTCTGTTGTAGTATCCATCTTTCGTTCGGATTGTCGCTGATCGAATTACTCCGTCGGAACCTTCAAAGGTTTCGATTATTCGACCCAGATTGTAATATCCACGTTTGTCACTGTCTTCCACTAACCACACAAGATCACCCTGCTGAAGACTTCTGTCCGTTGTGGTCTGCCATTTGTTTCGACTATTCAACGTTGGCAAGTATTCTTTACGGAATCTGTCCCAGATGAGGTCTGCGTAAGCTTGTGTTTGTAGGAACAGCTTTCTATGATCAACAAATTGCTCTGCACCTGATAGTTACGGTAAACAAAGGTTCTTGTTGCCAAGTAGGAAATTGTTTGGAGTAATAGCTTCTAAATCGGTAGCATCAGAACTGACTTGTGTCAGCGGTCTAGCATTCAGCGTCTGTTCAACAAGACACATCGTGGTTGACAGAACATCCTCCATGACTGATCGATTGCCCAGCACTGCGTACATTGCCTTCTTGCAACTCCTAACCAGTCTTTCCCACACTCCTCCAAAGTGTGGTGCTGCAGGTGGGTTAAACTTCCATCTGATACCCTGTTGAATCAGATGTTCTTCAATTCGAACCTTGTTCCATGCTGCTATATACTCTGCCAGTTCTTTTTCAGCTCCAACGAAGTTTGTCCCGTTATCGCTAATCACTTTGACCGGTTTATCTCTTCGTGCAATGAATCGCATAATTGCGTTCAGACAACAATCAGTGTCTAGTTTTGGTACAATCTCTATGTGTACCGCTCGTACAGTAAGGCATGTGAATAGACAGCACCAACGCTTTTCGTTTCTTCGACCAATCTTTACTGTGAATGGTCCAACATAGTCTACGCCCACATTCGAGAACACTGTTGATGCCACTAATCTTTCTTCAGGTAGATCTGCCATTACTGGTGCCTTTGTTTGGGCTTTTCCCTTTCGACATCTAATGCATTTGTTTTTGATCGATCTCAAAGCTTTTCGTATGCCTAGGATCCAGAATTTTTGCTGGACTATGTTTCTGACATGTTCAGTACCTTCGTGGTGATTATTCTTATGTTCATTTTGCAAGAATAATTCAACTACATGGTGCTTCCAATGTAACAGTATTGGATGCTTGGTTTCGAAGTTCAATTGACTTTTACCTATTCTGCCCTGGGCACGAATAAGTCCTTGCTGGTCAATGAATGGTGAAAACTGGAGGATTTTGCTGTTCTTTGGAATTTCTTTTTCAGTCTTGAGAGATTTCATCTCTTCAGCAAACTGTTCTCGCTGCAGTAGTCTGAAGATGCTTGCTTGTGCACCCTCTCTTTCTTCAACACTTAGTGTTTTTGTTGCCGGTTTGTGTTTTCTAAATACGCGCTGTACGTATGCCATTGTATTTACAAGTCGACTGAAATTGCTGAATCGTTCCCACTGAACAATCAGCTTCTCCTCTTCAACCTTTGCTGAGAAAACCATTTCGTCGTTTTGTTGGTCTGAAGCAAATGTTAAATTCAACTGTTCAGGCCATTCGTTCTCCCGTTGCTTCAACCAGGCCGGCCCAGTGAGCCATTCACTTCTCTTAAGTTCGTCAACATTGATCGCTCGTGTCCCGATGTCAGCTGGATTGTTAATACCACTCACATGATTCCACTGTGAAACATTAGTTGTATCCAAAATCTCAGCCACTCTGTTTGCAACAAACACCTGTTTCTTACGGTGGGAGCTATGAATCCATTGCAGAACAGTAGTGGAGTCAGACCAAAAGTTGCAACTCTGAATCTTCGATTCGTGCTCCTTCACTATCTGTTCTTTAAGTCTCACCGCCATCACTGCTGCTTGTAGTTCCAAGCGTGGTATGGAAATGTGTCGCATCGGTGCGACTAGGCACTTTCCGATTACAAATGCTAAGTCTGCTGAGTATTCTTTGGGCTTTGAACGTAGGTATGCCACAGCGCACATTGTGTCTTCAGATGCGTCGGCAAACACATGAAGTTCCCATTTGTCCTTGGCTGTGCTGATGTATCTTCTATCAATGCTGGTTTCTGCTACTTCTGGAAGCTGCGCCTTCCACTTCAGAAACTCTTCTTCTTCGTTAGGTTCTACTGAGTTGTCCCAATGTTGTCCCTTTTTGCTCCAGATGCTCTTCAGGAGTCGTCTCATATGGACACTGAATGGTGCAAACAGTCCAAGAGGATCAAACACTGAAGAAACTAGAGATAAGATCTTCCTTTGGGTGATTGGGGTCTCAACTTTTTTGCTTGTACCTCTACAAACCTGTAGATTATCATCGGTAATCGTCCACTGAAGCCCAAGCACTGATGACCCTTCCTGGCTGGGTTCTACTTCAACCTGCTTTGTTTTGCTGATTGATCTTAAGTCCTCTGGGATTGCGTTGGTTACCACGTCGCTGTTGGTGATCCACTTCTTCAGTTCAAATCCATGTTTTGAGAGAAGAGGTTGCAGTTGTTTGAAAACCTTGATTGCTTCTTCAGGTGTTTCGACTGACTTGATGAAATCGTCCATGTAGAAGTTGTTTTGGATTGTTTTTGCGGCAATTGGGAACTCGTCCTTGTTATCGATCGCTACTCGCTTCAGAGCGTAGTTGGCACATGTTGGGGAACTCTTTGCTCCGAAAACATGACGCTGATACTCGTAAATTTGCACAGGTTCGTTAATTGTTGGTCGCCACAGGAATCTCAAGCAGCTTTTATCCCGACCAGGAGCTTGCACTTGAAAAAACATTGATTCAATATCTGCGGTTAAGGCAATTGGTCCTTCTCGAAATCTGAATATTGTTCCGATCAATCCGTGTAGCAAATCGGGTCCGGCTAACAACTTGTCATTTAGGCATACATCCTTGTGTTTTGCTGCAGCGTTGCAAACACGGCGAACTTTACCCGGTTTGTTGGGGTTTAGTACTGGATGGTGTGGCAAATACCATTCCTTTCCGAAAGTGCCTTTGACTTCCGATTTACCAAGGATCTTCACAAATCCCTTTTCAACATCTGTATCAATTGACTGTTGATACAATTCTTTTAAATTTGGGTCTCGTTGGAACCTTCGTTCCAGTGAGTAGAGCTGACCAAGGGCTGAGCCGTAGTTGTTTGGAAGACTGGGTTCTGGTTCATTCCAGAGCATGCCCACTTCGTACCGCTCGCCTGTAAACTTTGTAGTGCTCTCTAGAAACTTCTGAGCTTGTTGCTCTTTCTTTGAGTGACTTACAACATTTATTTTGGAAGCATAAGTTTCTATGTCCCACCATGATTGGATATTTTCTGCCACTTTCACATCTTCTGTGAAGGCAAAATGACAAACATTTTGACTTTTCTTGCCTGTCATGGGACCACTGACTACCCATCCTAATTCTGTTAAGACTGCGAAAGGCTCACTTCGTGTTCCAATCTTATAGTCCAATGGACGTTGAATTTCGTAGGCATCTTGTCCAAGAATGATGCCTTCTTCCATCAGGTTGAATCTTCTGTTTGTGAGAACATTCAGGTGTCTGAATTTGTTCTTCAGTTCCTTGTAATCATATGTTGTGTTTCCCAACGAGATTGATGGGTGTGCAAACGCTTCAATTGAATGCACCTTTGAATGTAGTCCCTTTATTGTGATAGGAACATTCTCTGTCCTCAAATCTTGCGTCCCATGTATGCCAGCTATGTTTAAGGTAACGTCCGTGCCTTTGGCTTGTAGTTGGTCTTTGACACTTTGATCGATGAAAGATACTGTTGACCCACTATCGAGGAAAGCGTAGGTAGTCAACCTGTTACTACCACTCTGAACCGATACAGGAACTATTTGAAGAAAACTAGTAACTTGAATACTCTGGTTGATTATTGCTGCGCTTACGTTAACTGCGTGATTACCCTCGTCCATTCGGTTTTCTGAGTGTAGCAGTCTGTTGTGCTTTTTGGTACATCCGTTTATACCGCACAATTTGACTTTGCAATCTTTGATTGCATGTCCTTTTCCCAGACATCCATAACATAAGAGTTCTCTCCTCACTGCCACGTATCGATCATTCACACTCATGTTTTTGAATGATGGACAGTTCCAAATTTTATGAGTGCCATCGGCTAATGGACAGTGATCGCTTTGCGTCTGCTTGGTTTCTTGCAGGTTTGAACTTGCACTGAAGTTCGATGTCTTCGAGAATTGTTTTTCTCTATTTGCGTTGCGTCGGTCTTCTTCTTTGCGTTCCCCTTTAAACGCTGAAAACCCTTCATCAACGAATGCCATTCGTGATAGCCATTTTTCAAACATGATTAGATCAGGCCAGTCCTTGTCTTTGTCCAGGTCTTTGTCATCGACGTAGAACCACCATTTTTCTTTAAGAACCTGTGGTAGCTTATCAACTGCCATGTACAATGTCGAACTTGATTGCAAGTCACCAATACGTTTGTACTCTCTAAGCACGTTCACGAAGTTAGATACAATAACAGAAAAATTAATCAGGCTGGTTGAATCATGAGGTTTCACTTGATTAGCTTTTCGTAGGCTCTCGAGCTGCGCATCTATAATTACATGCGGTCTTCCAAATTTTCTTTCTAAAATATTCCAGGCAGCACTATAAAACTGTCCAGAATAGCCCATTCCCGAGATTGCAGATTTTGCTTTGCCTGTTAGCAGAGTCTTCAAATGGCTCATTTTTTCTGAGTCGGGAATCGTGCGTTTATCTACTGTTGCTATGAACATACTAGACCACTCAGGCCACTCCAGTGGTTTTCCGTCAAAATTGTTCAACCTCAATTTTGGTAAACTACTGCTTGAATGTCCAGTGTTGTAGTACCTTCCAGCTATCGGCGATATATCCCGCCCTTCAACACTTACTGAGCGTTCGCGAGAGTTTGGGTACCATGGGTAATGCCTCTGCTTATTCCGTTCAAGGCTGACGTCAAAGCGAGCTCTTGGTCGAATTGGTGTTCGCGTGTCTTTCATCGAATTCGCCCACTCCGAGACATCTTTCCCTTTTGGGGTCCAATTGAAAGGTGACTTGTCACGCGCCTTAGTCGATTGAGAACGTAAGTCATCTTTCTCCAATGCTGTTCTTTGCAATTGACGCTCTAGGTCTCGCTCTTTTTCCCGAAGCTGATGTTGCATCTCTAGTTCTTTCATTTGCATTTCTAGATCCAACCTCTTTCGATCAAATTGTGCTCGTTCGATTTGCAACTTTGCTTCAAATTCAATTTCAAATTCCTTCATTCGTTCTTCAACCCGAAGTTTCACTGAAGATGCTTCCGAAGCGTTTTCTGTATCCTGGTTGATTGTCCGTGTAACCGTATTCGTCGTTGCATTGCTTGTGTTACCATGGTTTTGGTTAAACTCTGGAATTCCAACATTTTGTTCTAACTGATGCACATTATTCGCAGGCGGTTGCTCTTCATTGGCATGAAGAGTTGACTGGCTTTGCTGGCTTGACATGTTTGTCTCTCCGTGGATATACGGTAACCACTCTGCGTTCAAATATTGAAAGTATTTTTATCTCTCAAGTTTGCGTTTTAAAGAAATATCTGGGTCTCGGAGAGTCTCAGCTTTCTTATTCACGAGTTTTTGAATGCTGTCGTCCAATTGCAGTATTTTCTGATAAAGAGTCTTGAGCTTGCTTGGTCGATCTCGATTCTCAATGAGCTGAAAACCTTCTTCCTGTTTTTCAATCCAGTTGTTTCGCAAGTTGTTGATCTGTCGATCCAAAACGCTTTGACTCTGTGACGGAGTCACTTCTTGTGTACTTCGCGACTGCAGCTTGAATCTCTACAGCTCCTTTGTTTGTTTGCTATAATTGAGTTTGCTCTTCAACGTTCCTATTCGCTTTGCCTAATTGGCTTTGCGTTGTTGAATTTCTCGTTGAGTTTTGTTATCGTTCGTCGATGACCTTTTCACTTCGACTGTTGGGTTGGACAGCAGTTTATTCCACTGTCCGGGTCGGCGGACCAAATGTAACGGCTGCTCTCCTTGTGTTTCACAAAGAAAGTTTTACACCGCCCAGTTCGTTCTGAGTGGTTACAAAATCTGTCCGGATACTTCGTTTATGCAGTTCGCTTTTGTAACTGTATATCCGCTCTGCTGTACTTACCTTTGCATTAACTATTTTAGTTCGTAACTATTCGTTGATCTTAGTTTTTTCAACTATCAATTTGAACTGGATTGCTACAGATCACACAATACGGGATCTCTTTATGTATAACAGTTCAATCCGATAGAAAAAACAAATCGAAGACAAAGATATATGTCTAAGACCTGTTTGTGCAAAAATATTTAAATTTAAACTTAAGTTGGCTTTTGCTATTTGTACTCACAAGTTGAGAATACCAGAAGTTGGGGTTGTAACAGTTGAATTTCAGCTCCAATAATTCGTTGATGCAAGACACAGTAACAAAATTTACCGCTCAAGAATAATATTTTGAATACAAGACACAGTAACAATTTACTTCTCAGGAATATTTCTAGTTCAAGACACAGTAACACGTTATTTACTGCTCAAGACAATTTGTTTTTGCAATATTTTGCTGAGTTATACTTTCAGCCGTTTTCTGCGGCTACTACGTTGAGTTCTGTGTGTTGCTTTTGTTATTTCCCCCTTTTTCTCTTTTTTCTCACGTGACAAACTGTAACTAGAACTAGAACTATAACTATAACTATTAAATGACTAAGACATCAGAAAGTGTTTTGTTTCTATTTTCCCCGCCTATGCAAGCTTGTTATTCCTTAAGCTCAGCTCCAACAAAGTTAGTCATAGAGAAAATCTGACACTAATCGAAAACCGCAACGTGTGTGCCATAAAGTCAAGGCAATTTTAGGAGAGACACGTAATTTGTTGAAATATAAAGTTCACATCTTTCAAATCTAAGATTCTAGATTTTGGCACTCCATAGATCGGGTATTTTTAATCGTTTACTGGCGTGTTTCGAGTTTTGGAACGATTGTAATTGCAACAAGAATTTATGCAAAGCATTAAGATGCCGTTATCATTTCCCTCTCAGAGTTTTTCGGTACGATTGTTAAATTCTGGGTGACCCTAGAATTGTTTGCAAAGATCCAATTAAACACGCTTGTGGACATTTTGCGCATACAGAGAGTCAGTAGTGCCAGAAGTTAAAATGTCAGCAGTTCCTACATAACCAGAATTCCAGAATAACCAGAACTCAATTCCAATTAGTCAGGCATTAAGCTTACAAGTTGCGTTTTCAAATCAAAGTAAAGTAACTCCGCAAAATTCACCGTAAAATCTTGAACGCGGTTATCAATAAAAACTATAAGTTCTCAGAGACCTCAAACAGAGTCACTTGCAACTTTCAATCTTGAAAATGCCGAATTCCGATGGAAGTCCACTTGTTGGATGGTATACAAGAACTGATGGTATTCTAACTTATGTAAATGCCGTCTGTGGGCGAAACTTAAAATTCGCCTCACTATTTTTCTTATTTGCATTGAATTAAGACTGTATGATAGCGCAGAAAACGTATACAAAAGCACATTTTTATTGAGCAGTAGTTTTTAAAATTGGATTTATCTGACTTAATGTCTAAGTCTGCTTTTGATTTTGATGCAGGCTTAATTTCTATCTTGGATTCGACAAAAGAAAAAAGTGTTCAGCTTCAAAATATAAAATGCATTATATACTATACATAAAGCAAGATATTGTCTTCAATAAGTTTTTTGCACTTTAAAAGTCGCAAAATGATGCGCGTTTCAAGAAAAAGTTACTTGACTCTGTATAGAGGTTAATGCAAAAGCAAATTTACGTAAAATATACTAAAACTATTAACATCGAGTGGCAAGAAGAAATGGCATAAAGTGTAACTTTAAATTAAATTAAAACACTCATGTGCAATTTTTAAATTTCCAAAGGTGTACAATTCCAGGAAATTAAAACGCCGGAAGTTCCTATATACATAGCTAAAAATTGAATTCCCTGAGCTTTCGGCTTCTTGAGACTTAAAAGTTATTCTAACAGCAAAATTAGCCCAGTCCCTTGTTTATCGTTCCTGTGTATCTTTCTCAGCATGTGCAGAGGCAGAAAAAATACTAAGTAGTAAAACTTATTTTTACCAATTATATAACAATCAAATAAAAAAAACTTTTGCGCACCCATAGGCATTCTATGCTTGACCAAAATTCCCTGGAAAAAAACGTTCGCTCCACTTGAGCGAGGTACCTCGACCGTTTCATGTCAGCCAATATTTAACCTCCTTCTAGAATTTTTTTGTCTTTTTATAAGTCGCAACCTGGACTAGATAGAGAAAATCAATGAAAAGATTCAGGTCCCGTAAAATTCGAAGCTTTAACTTATTGTCAAACTGAAGTTAAAGACACCATTTATTGTTTAGCGCAAGTCTAGGAAACCTAATTTTGATCGAGTCACTGTGGAGATAAGAATTGTTTGCTAATTATGGAAGATGGAAGTCCACTAGTTGGATGATATACAAGAACTGATGGTATTCTAACTTATGTAAATGCCGTCTCTGTGGGCGAAACTTAAAATTTGCCTCACTATTTTTCTTATTTGCATTGAATTAAGACATTTTTATTTGCATTGTATAGTAGTGCAAAAAACATCTACAAATGGACATTTTTATTGAGCAATTGTTTTTCAACTTGGATTTCTCTGACTTATTGTCTAAGTCTGCTTCTGAATTTGGTGCATGCTTAATTTATATATTGGATTCGACAATAGAAAAAAAAGTGTTCAGCTTCAAAATATAATATGCATTATATACTATACATAAAGCAAGATATTGTCTTCCATAAGTTTTTTGCACTTTGAAACTCGCAAAATGATGCGCGTTTCAAGAAAAAGTTACTTGACTCTGTATTGAGGTTATTGCAAAAGCAAATTTACGTAAAATATACTAAAACTATTAACATCGAGTGGCAAGAAGAAATGGCATAAAGTGTAACTTTAAATTAAATTAAAACACTCATATGCAATTTTTAAATTTCCAAAGGTGTACAATTCCAAGAAATTAAAACGGAAGTTCCTATATACATAGCTAAAAATTGAATTCCCTGAGCTTTCGGCTTCTTGAGACTTAAAAGTTATTCTAACAGCAAAATTAGCCTTCATTTTCTGCTTGATATCTAGTACTGAGCAAAAATTCAATTTATTACATTAACCTGTTATACGACTGTTATGATCGCAAAGATTTTTGTTTAGTTGCGTAGACAAGCCGTTAAAAAGAGTTTTAAGCTCTTTTGTTCTAATGTCGTTCAGCTTTTTCTGTTTGGAAAACTGCATCGTATCAGGCTAAAGTTTCTCTCTTCGTTGAGCGCTCTCGCATTCATGGTCACATCTGTCGTGCAAGCCCAGTAGTCGGTTGGAGAAATTGAGCAACTATTGAAGGGTTTTATTAAATCATGGCTTAGCTACCGAATCAAATCGTTGTTAGTATCCAGTGTGTTTATTTCCATTTTCGTCATTGTGAATTTTTGCGGGAGTTGGTAAAGGCAAGATCTTGTTGGCAACAACATCAATACGTGATCAAAATATTTCTCAACTGATTTCCAAAAAGATCCTTTTGCTTTTAGGCTGAGAGATTTTACTCTCGCAAGCTTGTTCAAGCTAACTGCTATTGCTCGCCTTACTAGGTGATTTGTACAGCCTTGTCACGTTTAACAATTTCATTTTGACTAATTGACTGAAACTTAATCCAAAAACCTTATTAAGATGTCGGATCTATTCTGTTTGCCCCCCCCCCCCAGTGTTTTTTATGACCCCCCAGTTATAAATTATATGTTGTTATATAGCACACTACTATGTAAGAAAACAGCACGTGCGCCTGGGGGTCATAAAAATATTATGCTCTTTAAGCTGGGGGGGGGGGGGCGAAACAGAATAGATCCCAGATGTCATTCAGCTCATATTCCAAGAGTTTTTTAAATTCTGCAGCTCTCATTCGTTCAGGTCACAATTCGGGAGCTCTTTGTCGTGATAAGAAACCAAACGACAGAAACGACACTCGAACTGACAAACAGATGCATGAGTTACTACATGAAGAGAACTGTTCAATGTTCCACTGGACCCAGACATACTTTGGTCGTTCTAGAATGTTCGTGAGCCAGAGTTTGGATCCAGAGACACTAATGGCCAAAATGAGGGCACACTCTTGTACTTATGTGACTACGATCAATGACATATTTTAACATGATTTAACTCCACTTTTAACGTATTATCTACTGTCCTATCTCATCTATGTAATGACAATGGTTTATATTGTTTTTGAGTATTTTATCAGATTAATTTGATATATGATAATTTGTTTTCACACTTTCTTTAAAAGGGTTCAATTTTTTTATCCAAAATTTTTCCCCAGTCTCTTGTTTATCGTTCCTGTGTATCTTTCTCAGCATGTGCAGAGACAGAAAAAATACTAAGTAGTAAAACTTATTTTTACCAATTATATAACAATCAAATAAAAAAAATTTTGCGCACCCATAGGCATTCTATGCTTGACCAAAATAGCCTGGAAAAAACGTTTGCTCCACTTGAACAAGGTACCTCGACCGTTTCATGTCAGCCAATATTTAACCTCCTTCTAGAATCTTTTTTGTCTTTTTATAAGTCGCAACCTGGACTAGAGAAAATCAATGAAAAGATTCAGGTCACGTAAAATTCGAAGCTTTAACTTATTGTCAAACTGAAGTTAAAGACACCATTTATTGTTTAGCGAAGTCTAGGAAACCTAATTTTGATCGAGTCACTGTGGAGATAAGAATTGTTTGCTAATTAATGATTTATATGTGATATCGGTCGGGCACTAGTGATAGTGATAAATTTCGGAGCGCACAAATTTTTGTTTCGAATGCGCGAAAGTCTGGACATAGGGTCCTCCGAACGCATGATAGTCTGGACATGAACGCACAAACTATAAAATTTGGAGCGCACGAATTTTGATTTGGAACGCACGAAAGTCTGGAAATTTGAACGTACGAATGAACACACGAAAAATTTTGAACGCACGATAGTCTGGACATAGGCACTTTCCGTCTGGGAGGGTCTGGACATAGGCACTTTCCGTCTGGGACGGTCTGGACATATCGACTTTCGGCCTGGCACCTCAAACTGGGCTGTATTTTTCCTTCCTAGCATTGGTTAAGGACCGTCTTTTAAAAATCCCAATTCCAGACTACGGTGGAACGTTTTTCATTTTCAGGTTGCCCAATTTTTCCAAAATTTAAACTCTACAAAGAAGAAACAGCACAAAACAATATATAGAAACCAACCAGACGGCCTATATGAGTTTTGTCGGATTCGTATGCAGCAATGTTTTCCTTTGTACAACTTTTTTCTTACAGCGGCCCGAGTGGAGACAAGGTGGTGAACTTAAAAGAACTTGCAAGTTTCTATCAAGTTCTTCTTTGTTTATGCATCGCCATATAAGTTTTTCTTAAAATTTCTTATAAGTTTACCGACGACCTTTTAAGTTCTTACAATTTCATACAAGTTATTTCAAGTCAACTATCTAAACTTTACAAGTTCTTACAAGTCAACCATTCAATTTAAAAGTTTTTAGAAGTTTTCCATTCGATCGTACAAGGCTCTCACAAGTTGTCCCTTCGTCTCGCCTAATCTCTGGAAAAACATGAGAACTTATAACATAAGTGTACACATATTTTGCATCGACACATATTTTTGGAAAAGGAAAACATCAGAAAACTATTAATCTAAAGCATCAAGAGAAAAATCCTTCAATCTTCATTTTTGCTTCCTCTTCAGTAGTTCCTTAACAGAAAATTTTTTGTTTATACACACACACGTTTTATTTTTAAATAGCAACATATTCTTGACGTTTTTATCAGATGAGTCAATGACATAATAAGATTTGAAAATGTAAATGAATTAAAATCCCAATTTCTACGCTTATAGTGAAGTTTGGAAGAAACTTACAAGACAACCATCAGATTTATAGGTTCTTACAATATAAAAGTCTGACTTGTAAGTTCTTACAAGTTAAACATCTGACTTGGAAGTTGTTACAAAATAACTATCTTTCGTAAATTTGTAAATGCTTTCAAGTTAGCCGTCTTGTCTCGACCCGGGGTACTGGAAAATTGTTTTACTTTTTTGTAAGAATACACGGAGTAGAAGAATTTGGTTGGGTTTACTGATTATATCCCATTTTACTTTTTGTCCTCAGTTATCATTAGTGACTGCTTTTAATAAGTTGATGTCAGGCTATTTTAAGCTGTTCGAAATTTTCAGTTTTTGATGTTTGAAAAGATCTCCATCACATTTCATCTCTTTGCTTCTCGCTTTAGTCAAACTGAATCTCTAAAGGGTCACACGATGAAGAATAAATAGCTAGAGAAATAATCCCTGTACACTTTTGATGTTCTCAATACAACTGAATAATTTTGTATTTGTTGTGTTGCCAATGTTTACGAGCTGTTTGAATCTGCAGCCTTTAATGACCCCAAATGATTAAAACTCACTTATTTTACACCACATATCGTAGTACTGATACTTGTCATCACTTGACCAGGACCAATGAGACCTACTGATGACCTGTCCAGTAATTTTAATATTATATCCTATCATTCGCATATCACGAGAGTTGCCAAAAAATGTCCGTTCTACTTGAAATCAATATGTAATTTTTATTATTAAAAACCACATTGCTGTCGAGTTAACTTTGTTAATTTATCTATTGTCGTTTCTCAGTACTCAATGGCTTGAGAACGAGATTTACTGAGATTACGAAAGTTTGTGTTTGACCTGGTAGTTTGAAAATGTTCATCTGCCGCGTAACTTTCAATCGAAGTTACCAATAAGTCTTCTCGCTTTTAGCCGATATAAATTTCACCCTTATGAAATCACCACTTGTGAATGTGCGCTGATCAGACTTCATAGTTTTTCTAAACAGTTGCTGCCGCAGTTTATAGTGAGAGTGAATTTTAGGTCTATTTTTTATTCCATCTTAATAATAATAATAAATAATAATATTTTTACATCTTTAAATTGGTTGGTCAGTGCAAAGAGGAAATAATAAATGAAGTAAGCATCGGGGGGAAATTTGGGGAGAGTTTTGGATTTTGAGGCAGCGTATGTCGTAATTTTCAGAGAAGCTGCCCGCTGTCACTTCTGTTGGTCCCAGCTTCTTCTCGTGAAAAATGGCAAAAAGCAGAGTAAATGCTCTTTCTCATTCATCCGCCACAGATAAGTTACAAACACAGGCAAAAACGGCAAAAAAATTGATAAAAAAATGTATTGTTAGCAGAAATATTCCAAAAATGGCTGAAGCTCTTGAAACCAATGCCCTCAAAAGGAAATTAAATATCTATTGCTACTAAAATCAATCCAACAAAAACAGATACTCGGAAAAACTTAACTGGTTCATAAAGGTTGAAAAATTCCTCAAAAAAAATTTACAACAAACTTTAAAATTTTGATTAAAAAGCACTATAATTACTGAAAATTTCGCTATCCTCAAAATTATTTTGTTGTCGTCAAAAAATATTCCGTCTCGAAGCCAAATAACTCGTCTCGAAGCCAAAAACAGATTAACTGGTCCCTAAAGTTAAAAAATTGGAAAAATGGCCAAAAATTTTTCAAAAACATAAAAACAACGTCACATTTTCAATGAAATTCGTCCACATTCCTAATATTACAATCTTCAAACACATTTTGACTTTAACTATCCAGTAACTCAACTGCAGGCCCCAATTACTATCTTTTATGCACAGAAGGCAGAAAACTCAAGAAATGACAAAAACTTTTCAGAAAACTTTTTTTAACTAAGTTTGTATTACCAAGACATATACCTTAAAAACAGGCATGAAAATAATTTCTAGCTTGCAAAAACCTTACAACTACTAAAAGTTTAATGCAATGTCAATATACGTCCCGTTTAAGAAAATCTCAATAAAAGACTATTAACAATAACAGAACAACTTTCTAGTCAAAAACTTCAAAACCTGACATTAAGTATCCAGCGAACTAATAGAGACAGCGGAAGGCCTCTAAGGGCAACTTAATGCATGCCGAGTTTTACCTGTTTATGAAGTTTGAAAGGCTCAAAGTCATGGAAAAATTTATGAAAACATTTTAACAAAAAATTTCCGAGCACCAATACAATCTAAAACTTTTGGATTGAAAAAAATAAGAGCGCTATATTAGCCGGTTGAGAAGATGAAAGCGGTTATTAATAAAGAACCATTCATTGAAATGTGTACTTTGTATTACAAAAAGTTAAAGTGCTTAACTCACATGTAAATGTAAATTATATCCATCTATTAATAAACCGACAAAATTGTAGAAGAAAATTGATAAAGCATTAAAAATCATTTGATGTTAATTCGAGAACTTCACATTGTGATTGAAATTATTGCATCGTTTGTGCATTTGTTTTGTTGATTAGAAAATGAGTTCAAGTCACAGTTTTGTTATAGCGCAAGATGCATCAAAATAGGAGCATATACTCGTGGACCACCGTTGCCGCTGGGACTTGAGTTGGTTATTTAATGAAAAGTAGGATTAGTTGAGAGTCTTAATGACAGAAAATTGCGTACTAATGGTTGCGCATCACTGGAAGTTTATGCTTGTATTGCCATTTTAACGAATAACTAAATACTATACGAAAACGAAATAACTAAAAACGAATTAGTATACATTTGAGAGAACTTTAGTTTCAACTTTTTAGGGTACTTAGTAACATTAGAGGCTCCTTTCTCAGCAGCCAATAAGATTGCAGTTTGTTATGGGAAGAGTAATTACGTGGGTTTTTGATAAAGCTTTCACGTCTATTTATCAGTTCATTACAACTGAGCTAGGTTGCAATATGTCGTAGCTCTTAGAACTGTGCAAAATTATCTGATATGGTGTGGCGAATATCTAGGAGCAAATTTTCAGAACAGAAAATTTCTGAAATTTACAGTTTTTGATTTTTTAAGTTTGGATTTTGTGAGCATTTCAAGTATCAATTGGAAATCATAATTTGGAGTGATTTCCTCGAAAACAACTTTTTTAACAATGATTTCTTTATTTATCTTTTTAAATCAATTTGAAAATAAGGAGGAACTCATTTGGCATAGGAGTCTCACTTGCGCTTTTTTTGCATATTATTGTCTCACTTGCTCTGTTTATATAAATATTATTGTTTCAAATTTTCGTTTTAGAGCTACACTTGTGGGAATTTAGCCCCAAACTTAACCACTTATTAGCAAAATTTTTAAATTTCCGATTTTTGTGCGCATTGGGGCCTAAACAGCTCGTGTTATAATAAGTTTATTTGGAGACCCGAGACCAGATGACCAATGATGAAAAAATATAAAAATGAACTTGTATGAAGCAAAACTTAAACTCTTTTTGAGTAAAAGGACGAAATGAAATAGAAAATGAAGTGATTTTATGCAAAAATTCCATATAAAAATTTTAAAATTGAACAGAAGAACGACAAACATTCATTAATTTTGCAAGTGAGCTCAACTGTTACCATTTTTGAAGATCAACGGAGACATCTTGGAAACTAATGCTGCATACTTAACAAAAGTATTAAAATAAAATTCAGCAAAAATTTTCTCTGCCGCCTACTTTATAAGGAAGCTTGCGAAGCATGCGAATGTTTTCGGCAGAGCAAATGCATCCACAAGTGTTCCCTAGTGATGAGCGGATTCAATTCTTGCGAAAATCTTGTAAGATGATTCAAAACTTGCAAGTTTCTTGCAAGACTCTTGCAAAATATCAAAATCGTCAAAAAAGTAAATCAGATACTAATGTTTTAGCGAACACCTTTGAAGCCAATTCTTATTTACTCAACAAGTTACAAAACATTATTGATGAAAAAAATTTTAGCCCGCATTCAAAATCTTCTAAGGATCTCGCAAGATGATTCAAAACTTGCAAGGTTTTGAATTCAAATACACTTTTCCGTCAAATAGCTTGATTGATCTCGAGCCATTCAAATTCTTCTTGTTTAAATTCAACATGATCAAAACAACAAAATTAGTTTCATTTCTTTTATCTTAATTTTTTTGGCAGAAAATTTTTATAGGGAAACCAACAAACGGATTTTTTTCTTTGATATTTCTCAAAGAACCTCACCAAACTAATTGTACCACACAATCTGCCTTCAAATTTTGTTGCTACAAAAATTTTCATAATTAGAAGCAGAAAGGAGCTCTCAGGTGGCCTTTTCATAAGCTGATTTTGCTGCAAATCCAGGAACTTGTTTAAAAAACTAAAATTGATCCGGCGAATATCTAGGAGCGAGTTTTCAGAAAAGAATAATTTCTGAAATTTTCAGTTTTTGATTTTTTAAGTTTGGATTTTGTGAGCATTTCAAGTATCAATTAGAAATCATACTTCTGAGTGAAATCATACTTTCACTAGAGTTGATTTTGTTGCAAATCCGGGAACTTTTAGAAAAAGACAAAATTATGCCAAATTTTAACGTTTTCTACCTTAAAGCAATATACTGTCATAAAATCAATCTTTAAGACATTAAAGGGCAAGGAAAAAATGTTTCAAACAGGTTTTCAACGAAATCTCCTTGTATTGCACATGCGTGGCTCTTTTTTTCTTCTTTTTCTTCTTTTTTTTCAACTTTACAATGTTGATGTGCTGCAAATTTATTACCAAATTCACTAATGGTAGATAATAGTTTCCTCTCTTGTAGGAATATACAAGTCATTGTTCCTGCAACATCTAGCAAATTTTTTCCCGCATGCGGATGAAAAAAAATTGTTCGGGGAAGCTTTTCAGTAAGTTTTATACTATAGACACGTTTCCGTAGATTTTTTACTATAGTTATGAAAGTCGTTGAAACTTTTCTAACACAATGTTTGAGTGCAGTAAGCGTTAGAGCACAAGAATATTGATAAAAGTAGCAAAATTTTGATGATATGCATTATGTGCTATTTTGCTGCTATGGAGTTTGTATGAAAATTTTCTTTTTATATTTAGAATCAACATTTTTTTCATTCTCTATGTCTCACGAACAGCTGAAGTTTGATGAAATGACCATTGAGAGATTTTTGTTTTGTTTTGTAAACTTTTTATATTTTAAAAAATAAACAAACAAATTCATGAAAGGATTGCAATAAGGGTAACTAAAAAAATTGCATGACAAGAAATCTTAACAGTTTGACTTCTGATCTCATGTTTTTTTGGCCGAAATTGGCCTGGCGTTATTTTGTTCCATTTGAACTCTGTTGTATATTTTATGTGATTTTTTCAGACGTTCCATTTTTGCGCTAGACCGAATTTTTCTAACTCATTGCCTTTTTCCTGAATTACAACTTGGGTAAAGATAAAATTTGATTATATCCTATAGCAAGATAACTACTAAAAGAATCATTTCTTGCATCAAATTGGGGATCATTAACGCAATAATTTGCAAAAATGAAATAACACAAAATACGCAGTGACGTGAGGCGTCTGAAATGTTTTTACCCGGTTCGAGGTTTATGGGTAATTTTTTGTAAGAAATGCGGTGAATGTGGTGAATTTTTGTAAGAAACGCGGTGATTATGGTGAATGCGGTGAAAAAAAATAATTCAACGTATTTCACCGCATTACTTCTTGCAGAAAATTTTCCGCGAAATTCACCACACTTTTTACAAAAATTGACCTCATCGACTTTTGTGCCAAATTAATGTAAGAAATGCGGTGAATGCGGTGAAAAAATTCACCGCATTTCACTGCAATTCTTACAAATATTCACGGCGAAATTCACCACATTTCTTACAAAAATTCACCGCATTTGTTTTACAACCTTTAATGAATCTGCTTTAATTTGACAAGAAATATCATAGAAGTGAGTGACAGATGGCGAAGTTTTAGAAAAGTTTAAGAAGTTTTAGAGGTTTTAGAAATGCAGTATGTGAGAGGTCCGAACCCCTGTCCGAAAGTTTACTTTTTTCGTAAGAATTTCGTTGAAAGCGGTATAAATGAATAAAGCAAAAAGATGTAAAAAATACGCCGTGAAAAATTTTTATCGTCACCTTATTTCACCGCATTTCTTACGAAAATTCACCGCCAAACCTAGACCCGGGTAGCCATTGTTTGTTTCTTTCAAATCGTTTTCGGGCACAAAAATCTCGTAAGATTTTTTATTTTTTTGCTTACATATTCCACATTTGTTGTTGGAAATTAGTTGAAATCAGCGTGTTCGCACATAATGATGCACTGACTTTTAAACCCGCGACCCCCACCCCCACTCGCACCCCCAATTTCACACTATGACTGTGTTTTTTAAGTTAATTCTCTGCTATTGGCTTAATTCATCACAGAATCCACCATTTGTTCTCTGCTATCCCTGATTTGTAGTGAATTTAGACATAGTAGGTCGCATAATATCGGCAGGGTTCTCGCGACATAGGATGATATTGATGGCGTACAGAATCGGTTTCTGGAATGACCGGACTGTGAACATGATTATGATTGGGTTCAGAAGGGAGTATGAGTACTTGATTGGTCGAGTCAATGCTTGTAGAATGTAGTAGGGCACCTAAAAGTGGCAGGAAAAATTGAAACGGAGATCAGAGTGATTGATTAATCATACTATATAATTCTTCTGTAACCTATGTGCCCTACACCCCCATCGCATAGATTTATAATTACTGTTTTCGCACCCTAGTACCCCAGTTCTTGTAAGATTGTTATCTTGCAAGAACTGGCACAAAAATGGTTATCTTGTAAGAAATAGCACAAAAATGGTTATCTTGCAAGATCTGGCACAAAAATTGTTATCTTGCAACAACTGGCACAAAAATGGTTATCTTGCAAGATCTGACACAAAAATTGTTATCATGCAAGAACTGGCACAAAAATGGTTATCTTGCAAGAACTGGCACAAAAATGGTTATCTTGCATGATCTGGCACAAAAATGGTTATCTTGCCAGAACTGGCACAAAAATACAAAAATGGTTAACTTGCAAGAACTGGCACAAAAATACAAAAATGTTTATCTTGCTAGAATTGGTACAAAAATGGTTAACTTGAAAGAACCGGCACAAGAATGGTTAACTTGCAAGAACTGGCACAAAAATTGTTATCTTGCATGATCTGGCACAAAAATGATTATCTTGCCAGAACTGGCACAAAAATACAAAAATGGTTAACTTGCAAGAACTGGCACAAAAATACAAAAATGGTTATCTTGCAAGATCTGGCACAAAAATGGTTATCTTGCCAGAACTGGCGCAAAAATGGTTAAATTGCAAGAACTCGCACAAAAATACAAAAATGGTTACCTTGCAAGAATAGACACAAATATGATTAGCTTGCAATAACTGGCACAAAAATGGTTAATTTGCACGAATGCCACAAAAATGGTTATCTTGCAAGAAAAGGCACAAAATTACAAAAATGTTTATCTTGAAAGAACCGGCACAAAAACGGTTAACTTTTAAGAACTGGCACAAAAATTGTTATCTTGCAAGAACTGGCGCAAAAATGGTTATATTGCAAGAAATTGCACAAAAATGGTTATCTTGCAAGATCTGGCACAAAAATGGTTATCTTGCCAGAACTGGCACAAAAAGTGTTATCTTGCAAGAACTGACACAAAAATGGTTAGCTTGCAAGAACTCGCACAAAAATACAAATATGATTACCTTGCAAGAACAGACACAAATATGGTTAATTTGCAAGAACTGGCACAAAAATGGTTAACTTGCACGAATGCCACATAGCTGGTAAACTTGCAAGAAAAGGCACAAAAATACAAAAATGGTTATCTTGCAAGAACTGGCACAAAAATGGGTAACTTGAAATAACCGGCACAAAAATGGTTAACTTGCAAGAACTGGCACAAAAATACCAAAATGATTAACTTGCAAGAACTGGCACAAAAGTACAAAAATGTTTATCTTGCAAGAACGGGCACAAAAATGGTTAATTGAAAGAACAGGCACGAAAATGGTTAACTTGTAACAACTGGCACAAAAGTTGTTATCTGGCAAGAAATGGCAAAAAAATGGTTATATTGCAAGAAATGGCACAAAAATTGTTATCTTGCAAGATCTGGCACAAAAACGGTCATCTTGCCAGAACTGGCAAAAAAATGTTTATCTTGCAAGAACTGGCACAAAAATGATTAACTTGCAAGAACTGGCTCAAAAATACAAAAATGGTTACCTTGCAAGAACAGACACAAAAATGGTTAACTTGTAAGAACTGGCACAACAATGGTTAACTTGAATGAACCGGCACAAAAAACGTTAACTTTGCACGAACTGGCACAAAAATTGTTATCTTGCAAGAAGCGGCACAAAAATGGTTATCTTGCAAGATGTGGCACAAAAATGGTTATCTTGCCAGAACTGGCACAAACGTGGTTATCTTGCAAGAACTGGCACAAAAATACAAAAATGGTTACCTTGCGATAACTGGCATAAAAATGGTTAACTTGCAAGAACTGGCACAAAAATACAAAATGGTTATCTTGCAAGAACTGGCACAAAAATTGTTAACTTGAAAGAACCGGCAAAAAAATGGTTAACTTGCAGGAACTGGCACAAAAATTGTTAACTTGCAAAAACTGGCACAAAAATACAAAAATGGTTATCTTGCAAGAACTCGCACAAAAATACAAATATGATTACCTTGCAAGAACAGATACAAATATGGTTAATTTGCAAGAACTGGCACAAAAATGGTTAACTTGCACGAATGCCACATAACTGGTAAACTTGCAAGAAAAGGCACAAAAATACAAAAATGGTTATCTTGCAAGAACTGGCACAAAAATGGGTAACTTGAAATAACCGGCACAAAAATGGTTAACTTGCAAGAATTGGCACAAAAATACAAAAATGATAAACTTGCAAGAACTGGCACAAAAATACAAAAATGTTTATCTTGCAAGAACGGGCACAAAAATGGTTAATTGAAAAAACAGGCACAAAAATGGTTAACTTAAAAGAACTGGCACAAAAGTTGTTATCTGGCAAGAAATTGCAAAAAAATGGTTATATTGCAAGAAATGGCACAAAAATTGTTATCTTGCAAGATCTGGCACAAAAACGGTCATCTTGCCAGAACTGGCAAAAAAATGGTTATCTTGCAAGAACTGGCACAAAAATGATTAACTTGCAAGAACTGGCTCAAAAGTACAAAAATGGTTACCTTGCAAGAACAGACACAAAAATGGTTAACTTGTAAGAACTGGCACAACAATGGTTAACTTGAATGAACCGGCACAAAAAACGTTAACTTTGCAAGAACTGGCACAAAAATTGTTATCTTGCAAGAACTGGCACAAAAATGGTTATCTTGCAAGATCTGGCACAAAAATGGTTATCTTGCCAGAACTGCCACAAACGTGGTTATCTTGCAAGAACTGGCACAAAAATACAAAAATGTTTTACCTTGCGATAACTGGCATAAAAATGGTTAACTTGCAAGAACTGGCACAAAAATACAAAAATGGTTATCTTGCAAGAACTGGCACAAAAATTGTTAACTTGAAAGAACCGGCACAAAAATGGTTAACTTGCAGGAACTGGCACAAAAATTTTTAACTTGCAAAAACTGGCACAAAAATACAAAAATGGTTATCTTGCAAGAACTGGCACAAAAATGGTTAACTTGAAAGAACCGGCACAAAAATAGTTAAATTGCAAGAACTGGCACAAAAATTGTTATCTTGCATTGACTGGCACAAAAAGGGTTATCTTGCAAGAACTGGCACAAAAATACGAAAATGGTTAACTTGCAGGAACTGGCACAAAAATGGTTAACTTGCAAGAACTGGCACAATAATGGATAACTTGCAAGAACTGACACAAAAATGGTTATCTTGCAAGAGCTGTCACATAAATGGTTAATTGCAGGAACTGGCTCAAAAAAGAGTTATCTTGCAAGAACTGGCACAAAAATGCTTAACCTGCAATTGGCACAAAAATACAAAAATGGTTACCTTGCAAGAACCGGCACCAAAATGGTTAACTTGCAAGAACTGGCACAAAAATTATTATCTTGCAAGAACTGGCACAAAAATGGTTATCTGGCAAGAACTGGCACAAAAACAGTTATCTTGCAAGATCAGGCACAAAAATGGTTATCATGCCAGAACTGGCACAAAAATGGTTATCTTGCTAGAACTGGCACAAATCGCTTAACTTGCAAGAACTGGCACAAAAATACAAAACTTGTTACCTTGCAAGTCTGGCACAACACTGGTTAACTTGCAAGAACTAGCACAATAATGGTTAACCTGCAAGAACTGACACAAAATTGGCTATCTTGCAAGAACTTGCACATAAATGTTTCATTGCAGGAACTGGCTCAAAAATGTTTGTCTTGCAAGAACTGGCACAACAATGGTTATCTTGCAAGAACTGGCACAAAAATCGCTATCTTGCAAGAACTGGCACAAAAATGGTTATCCTGCAAGAACTGGCATAAAAACGGTTAACTTGCAAGAACTGGCACAAAAATGGTTATCTTGCAAGAACTGGCACAAAAATGGTTATCTTGCAAGAACTGGCACAAAAAAGGTTATCCTGCAAGAACTGGCAGAAAAATGGATAACTTGGAAGAACTGGCACAAAAAACATTATCTTGCAAGAACTGGCACAAAATGGTTGTCTTGAAAGAACTTGCACAAAATTGGTTATCTTGCAAGAACTGGCACAACAATAGTTATCTTGCAAGAACTGGCACAAAAATCGCTATCTTGCAAGAACTGGCACAAAAATGGTTATCTTGCAAGAACTGGCATAAAAAGGGTTAACTTGCAAGAACTGGCACAAAAAAGGTTATCTTGCAAGAACTGGCACAAAAAAGGTTATCCTGCAAGAACTGGCAAAAAATGGTTAACTTGGAAGAACTGGCACAAAAAACATTTTCTTGCAAGAACTGGTACAAAATGGTTATCTTGCAAGAACTGGCACAAAAATTCTAAACTTGCAAGAACTGGCACATAAATGGTTATCTTGCAAGAACTGGCACAAAAATGGTTATCTTGCAAGAACTGGCGCAAAAATGGTTAACTTGCAAGAACTGGCACAAAAATGGTTATCTTGCAAGAACTGGCACAAAAATGGTTATCTTGCAGAAACTGGCAAAAGAATGGTTATCTTGCAAGAACTGGCACATAAAGGGTTATCTTGCAAGAACTGGCACAAAAATGGTTATCTTGCAAGAACTGGCGCAAAAGTGGTTAACTTGCAAGAACTGGCACATAAATGGTTCTCTTGCAAGAAGTGGCACAAAAATGGTTAACTTGCAAGAACTGACACAAAAATTGTTAACTTGCGAGAACTGGCACAAAAATGGTTATCTTGCAAGAACTGGCGCAAAAGTGGTTAACTTTCAAGAACTGGCACATAAATGGTTATCTTGCAAGAACTGGCACAAAAATGGTTATCTTGCAAGAACTCGCAAAAAAAAAATGGTTAACTTGGAAGAACAGGCACAAAAAACATTATCTTGCAAGAACTGGTACAAAATGGTAATCTTGCAAGAACTGGCACAAAAATTCTTAACTTGCAAGAACTGGCACAAAAATGGTTATCTTGCTAGAACTGGCGCAAAAATGGTTAACTTGCAAGAACTGGCACAAAAATGGTTATCTTGCAGGAACTGGCACAAAAATGGTTATCTTGCAAGAACTGGCACAAATGGTTATCTTGCAAGAACTGGCAAAAAAGTGGTTATCTTGCAAGAACTGGCACATAAATGGTTATCTTGCAAGAACTGGCACAAAAATGGTTATCTTGCAAGAACTGGCGCAAAAGTGGTTAACTTGCAAGAACTGGCACATAAATGGTTCTCTTGCATGAACTGGCACAAAAATGGTTAATTGCAAGAACTGACACAAAAATTGTTAATTTGCGAGAAATGGCACAAAATTGGTTATCTTGCAAGAACTGGCGCAAAAGTGGTTAACTTGCAAGAACTGGTACATAAATGGTTATCTTGCAAGAACTGGCACAAAAATGGTTATCTTGCAAGAACTGGCACAAAAATAGTTATCTTGCAAGAACTGGCACAAAAATGGTTATCTTGCAAGAACTGGCAAAAAAAGGTTATGTTGCGAGAACTGGCACATAATTGGTTATCTTGCATGAACTGGCACAAAAATGGTTATCTTGCAAGAACTGGCACAAAAATGGTTATCTTGCAAGAACTGGAACAAAAATGGTTATCTTGCAAGAACTGGCACAAAAATGGTTATCTTGCAAGAACTGGCAAAAAAAAGTTATCTTGCAAGAACTGGCACATAAATGGTTATCTTGCAAGAAGTGACACAAAAATGGTTATCTTGCAAGAACTGGCGCAAAAATGGCTAACTTGCAAGAACTGGCTCAAAAATGATTCGCTTGCAAGAACTGGCAAAAAAATGGTTAACTTGCAAGAACTGGCACAAAAATGGTTATCTTGCAAGAACTGGCACAAAAATGGTTATCTTGCAAGAACTGGCGCAAAAGTGGTTAACTTGCAAGAACTGGCACATAAATGGTTATCTTGCAAGAACTGGCAAAAAAATGGTTATCTTGCAGGAACTGGCACATAAATGGTTAACTTGCAAGAACTGGCTCAAAAATGGTTCGCTTGCAAGAACTGGCACAAAAATGCTTAACTTGCAAGAACTGGCACAAAAATGGTTATCTTGCAGGAACTGGCACAAAAATGGTTATCTTGCAAGAACTGGCACAAAAATGGTTATCTTGCAAGAACTGGCAAAAAAAAGGTTATCTTGCAAGAACTGGCACATAAATGTTTATCTTGCAAGACTGACACAAAAATGATTATCTTGCAAGAACTGGCGCAAAAATGGTTATCTTGCAAGAACTGGCAAAAAAAAGTTATCTTGCAAGAACTGGCACATAAATGGTTATCTTGCAAGAACTGACACAAAAATGGTTATCTTGCAAGAACTGGCGCAAAAATGGCTAACTTGCAAGAACTGGCTCAAAAATGATTCGCTTGCAAGAACTGGCAAAAAAATGGTTAATTGCAAGAACTGACACAAAAATTATTATCTTGCAAGAACTGGCACAAAAATGGTTATCTTGCAAGAACTGGCACAAAAACAGTTATCTTGCAAGATCAGGCACAAAAATGGTTATCATGCCAGAACTGGCACAAAAATGGTTATCTTGCTAGAACTGGCACAAATCGCTTAACTTGCAAGAACTGGCACATAAATGGTTATCTTGCAAGAACTGGCAAAAAAATGGTTATCTTGCAGGAACTGGCACATAAATGGTTAACTTGCAAGAACTGGCTCAAAAATGGTTCGCTTGCAAGAACTGGCACAAAAATGCTTAACTTGCAAGAACTGGCACAAAAATGGTTATCTTGCAAGAACTGGCACAAAAATGGTTATCTTGCAAGAACTGGCACAAAAATGGTTATCTTGCAAGAACTGGCAAAAAAAAGGTTATCTTGCAAGAACTGGCACATAAATGTTTATCTTGCAAGACTGACACAAAAATGATTATCTTGCAAGAACTGGCGCAAAAATGGTTATCTTGCAAGAACTGGCAAAAAAAAGTTATCTTGCAAGAACTGGCACATAAATGGTTATCTTGCAAGAACTGACACAAAAATGGTTATCTTGCAAGAACTGGCGCAAAAATGGCTAACTTGCAAGAACTGGCTCAAAAATGATTCGCTTGCAAGAACTGGCAAAAAAATGGTTAACTTGCAAGAACTGGCACAAAAATGGTTATCTTGCAAGAACTGGCACAAAAATGGTTATCTTGCAAGAACTGGCGCAAAAGTGGTTAACTTGCAAGAACTGGCACATAAATGGTTATCTTGCAAGAACTGGCAAAAAAATGGTTATCTTGCAGGAACTGGCACATAAATGGTTAACTTGCAAGAACTGGCTCAAAAATGGTTCGCTTGCAAGAACTGGCTTAAAAATGGTTAACTTGCAAGAACTGGCACAAAAATGGTTATCTTGCAAGAACTGGCACAAAAATGGTTATCTTGCAAGAACTGGCACAAAAATGGTTATCTTGCAAGAACTGGCAAAAAAAAGGTTATCTTGCAAGAACTGGCACATAAATGTTTAACTTGCAAGAACTGACACAAAAATGATTATCTTGCAAGAACTGGCGCAAAAATGGTTAACTTGCAAGAACTGGCTCAAAAATGGTTCGCTTGCAAGAACTGGCACAAAAATGGTTAACTTGCAAGAACTGGCACAAAAATGGTTATCTTGCAAGAACTGGCACAAAATTGATTATCTTGCAAGAACTGGCGCAATAGTGGTTAACTTGCAAGAACTGGCACATAAATGGTTATCTTGCAAGAACTGGCACAAAAATGGTTATCTTGCAAGAACTGGCACAAAAATGGTTATCTTGCAAGAACTGGCACAAAGATGGTTATCTTGCAAGAACTGGCAAAAAAAGGTTATCTTGCAAGAACTGGCACATAAATGGTTATCTTGCCAGAACTGGCACAAAAATGGTTATCTTGCAAGAACTGGCACAAAAATGGTTATCTTGCAAGAACTGGAAAAAAAAGGTTATCTTGCAAGAACTGGCACATAAATGGTTATCTTGCAAGAACTGGCACAAAAATGGTTATCTTGCAAGAACTGGCGCAAAAATGGTTAACTTGCAAGAACTGGCACAAAAATGGTTATCTTGCAAGAACTGGCAAAAAAATGGTTATCTTGCAAGAACTGGCACAAAAATGGTTATCTTGCTAGAACTGGCACAAAAATGGTTATCTTGCAAGAACTGGCGCAAAAGTGGTTAACTTGCAAGAACTGGCACACAAATGGTTATCTTGCAAGAACTGGCACAAAAATGGTTATCTTGCAGGAACTGGCACAAAAATGGTTATCTTGCAAGAACTGGCACAAAAATGGTTATCTTGCAAGAACTGGCAAAAAAATGGTTATCTTGCAAGAACTGGCACAAAAATGGTTACCTTGCAAGATTCTGGCAGAAACCTTGCAAGATAACCATTTGATTTCGATCCCGGTCGGTACGAATTGTAATGGTATGTATAGATACATATACAATCACACTTGGGGATCATGATTGCGTTCAACTGATGAGGTACTTACAGAGTGACCATAGTGGGCCTGTCCCTCAAAGTACTTCACAATTTCTGGGTCGTCATCAAACAGTCCTTCGTACACAATTACAGAGAAGCGAGGAAACCACAAAATCACCCACAGGAATGTAGTCACCAGGAACGCCACCGTCAGATTTTTGTTCCGGTTAGCGTTCTGCCGCACTGTCCAGAGTCGAATCCCTACAAGTAGAGCCAGATATCAGAAATTCTGGATCTTTTCCTTTTGTGCCCCCCGCTCCCCCCCCCCCCGCTTAGTGCGTGCAAACTATTCGCTTCCATAGACGCACTTGCCATATTTTTTACATAATGAAGTACTATGCAATCACATTCTGTGTAACTTTGGGTGTATAACGTATTGATGGGGGGGGGGGGGGGTGATGGGGGATATACCGTCAAAGTATTCTTCAGCTAATGATAGTCATGCAAACCGGTAAGGTATTTTTCGATCACATTTATTATAATCAGACTGATGGTTTAACCCCCTATCAATTCACCCCTCCCTCGTTTCCCCACAATTTTAATACTTTATGTAATTGGTACAATAATCATTTGACCATACCTTAGTGGGCCGTGGGACTTGATATGATCACAACCAAATATTGGATTAGTTTTCCACTTATTTAAGAGAAAAGATAATTCCAATATCTACTGCTAACTTGCGGGGTGAAAAAATTGAGGGGTGAAATAATTGAGGGGTGAAATGATATATAAGTGAAATGATACAGTGTGTTAAGATTTGAGGGGTTAAATGCATCGGGGTGAACCGAAATTTGCAGAAAAGTATTATTCTTCTGCTAACAAGGGTGAACAAAGATTGAAATTAAAAGTGGAATTTTGGGGAATCACTGCAAAATTAAAAGGGATTTTCTAACCTACAAGTGTGTAGAGACAGATGCAAATTGCAGCTGGGATTGCGAATAGAATGAAACCATCGAATATGTATCGAGTTACAAAGTCAGAGTAGTAAGACTTGTCACAGTCCCGAGGGTCATAATTGGTCACGAAGGTCGGGATACTTGCAGCAAAGATCAACAGAATCACCATCACTTTCAAAGGATAATGTTTCCTTTTTTTTAAAAAAAAATAATAAAAATCGATGTGAAAAATTGTTAAAACTTTTTAAAGCTGAACTATCGACTGCACAGTATTAGTGAACAGCATATGTTATGAACAATTTCAAAAAATTGACAAATAGCCTTTTTTCATGAAATGTTATAATGCATTGAAATGCGTGAAGATTACATGAGGCTTTGAAGCAGAAAAGAAAACCAATTCTGCAGCAATTTTCTAAATTCTTGAAGATGGAAAGCTTGTGTTGAATGATGAAAGACCCAGATTGAGGTACCAGAACAAAGTGACCTCTAATCAAGAAATTTCTAGACTACGCCTTCCGATCAGGTGATGCCAGAACCAAGCAGCTTGATCATAGCTTCATGCGAGCCAGATTTTTGTGCCACTTTTATTCAACACAAGTTTTTCGTGCAATTCTAGTGGGACCCACGCTCCCTCTGATCCGATCATCCGGCTTACTCAGCCCTCAGATCAGAATATTCTTTCATACTTGTTCAAGTTACTTGACAGATGAAAGTAAAATATGAAATTCCAACCTAAAGTATTCAACTGAGCTTGGGGAAAAATGGTACACCTTGTTAGTTTCATTGTTGAGGCAAAGTTGTTTGAGAACTTGAGGCAAAGATGTTTCTGAATGTTTTAAAGAATTCATACTTGTTTTGCGTTGCTTTAAAATATTTGTTCACGAGTTGTTTGCTTTGAAGTGTTTTAAAATTTACTTAAGGTTGTTTTAAACAGCTTGTTTTCAACCCAACAAAAAAAGTGGTAAAAGGATAAAAATGATGAAAACGATTGAATAAAAATTTGTCACTTATTGCTATGTGATTAGACTCTCGCGCGACCATCATCTTATCGTTTATGCTATTTGTGATCAAAATATTTTCAGGCTTTGGCCCCTGATCGTGTTGCTGAAAACTCAAGCGGCCTATCCGGACCCTGCAGTTTGAACCGTATTGCTTGAGTATGGGGAGGATCATGCCACACCTTTACAAAACCATGCGACAATAATTCAAAAAAAAACAAATCACAAATTTTCAAATATATATATATATATATATATTTTTCGGCAAACTTTCGAGCCGCCAAAAAGTGTTCAATGATCAATTAAGAGTTTCCAAAAAGATGGCAAAATAAAATATTTTTTGGGTGTTCGGCCCTATTCAAATAATTCTTTTATTATTTGATGTCTTGAAACATGTTTTCTCATAGGATCTGATCAGAATATCAAAAATCAAATATGTGAAACTAGAATTTTAACTATGCTAATTCACAGAAAGTTCCTTGATAGGAAACTACCATGAATATGTTTTCCTCTATTGTCATAACCAGCAATAAGCGATCAAACAAATGAATGCACTCACAAAAATATCTTCTGCGCGCTTTGTGCAATTTTTCATCAATAAAAATCAATAATAAAATCAATAGAAATAAATGTGTTTTTGACGTCGGATTCTGGAGGAAATTGATTTTTCCTCCTTTGAGATGCATGAATCACACCTAATGTGATCAACAAAATTGTCCAATTAGAATCCAAAAGTTATTTATAGTTGCTGCAAAGAAATTTTTTCGGATGAACGTTGATGATTAAAAATCGGAGGATTGAAATAAACATTATTCTTCGTTCCTGATAAAATAGAGTCCCTAGTCGAGACCGGATGGTTATCTCGCAGGAATCTGTCAGAAAACGATTTATCTGGCATAATTTGCCTGAAGAATCACTATAATGCAAGATTATAATAAAAGAGAAAGAGTTATTTCCGGTTGAGCTGCATTTCAATTGGTTTATAATATCTAATCTACTCAAAATATTTTATCAGAAAATTATTTTCAGTACAGTGGTCTTGACGATTTTATAAAAGGGCACGAAAAATTATGAAAACACATTAAACAGAGCTGGATGAATTTATTTATTGTGCCTCAATTAGCGCTATGTTAGTGCACAGTAAACTAACGTAAAAGAATTCCCAGAGAAGAATCAGTTTCAAAGATATGCCGAGAAAAGTTTTCATAATACATGAATCTTACAAAAAGTTGTTACCTTTTATTAATTTGATTGAAATTATTTATCTTGTATGACCCAGGCACAAAATTGTTTATATTGTGGTAATCTGGCAGATAAATGGTTATCATGTAGGAATCTACCAGAAATTTCTGGTAGAAGATGCATCGTCTTGTAAGAATCTGCCAGAATCTGCCAGATTGATTCCTACAAGAAAACCGTCCATTTTCAATCACAAAGTTTAACAATGCTTATCATGAAATTTTTGTAGAAGTTTGATTTGTAGAAGTGATTATCAGTGAAATAAAAAAGATTTCCTATTGGTTATCAAATGTAATCTCGTGTGCAGCAATGCATTTGCTAGATTAAAAGAAAACAAAAAAAACTGTACACCATGCTATTTAAATCTTTTCACAGAACTCTAGATGTAAATCAAATTTCAAAGCCATAAAATGTTGCTCATTTTTCCTCAAGCCCAACTTTTTTTTGGAACAGTCTTCATTACTACAAAAAAGTCTTTCGTCGGTCAAAATTGAATACATTAATTCGGTACGGAACCTGAGTTGTATTCGGTAATCATCTATTATTAAACCAGTTTAAAAAATAGTTTAACATGAAAAAAATGCAAAAAAAAACATTTTCCTGTGAGACAAGCGCAAATGATGCGCCGTTTGTTATTGGTCAGAATCCGTTTTGACCAACCAGACTGACACACCATCAGATACCTCTCCGCCGCCATTATCAACAAACATGGCGCTGTACTGTAATCATTCGCAATGTCCAAAATAAATTCCTGCACACATTTCAACACTGGGGGGTCATCTCCGAGCCAAGTTGATCGATACCATGTAGCGAATCTTCCGCTGAGAAAGTAGTCACCGTCCGATGTTCCATGTCGGACGATGACGTCTTGCATGCTTTTCCAGAACAGGACAAATCCGCAGCTGAGAAGGTCGCACATTGACTGGAACGCGATTGGGAAATATTTCCAGTCCCGAATTTGTTTGACGAAGCAGATGACAGCCAGAAAGTAACAGTTTGAAACTGCGCAGAAAGACGCCATGATCAGCTAAAATTCAGGTTGAGGTCCGAAGTTCAAGAGTAAATCAGTTCTTAATCATAAATGAATGATTGTTTTTATCTACATTGTTGCCAGTGCCGATGAAATTTTTGGAACTGCAAGATTAGCTTTTTATTGGTATGAGTATAAAATAACAGAAACTCTTCTCTTTTAAAATCAATTTTTTAGCCTTTGCTCAGAAAACCAGATGAACGAGTATCTTTTTCCAAAAAAAAACTTTTAAAACAGCAAGGAACACTAGATGGCGTTTTCAAATTAGATTGTTTCCTCCAAAGTTGTTTCTATGGTCAAGAAAAAAGAGCCAATTGTCAAGAAAAAATGTTTAATGAGAAAAAAGGATGAAATAAAAGTTGTTTTTTGAAAACTCCATTTTTTAAAAAAATTTTGACATCTATCAGTTCTTAATCAGTTCTTGATTATATTCCAGATTAAAATCACTGCTTACTTTTATTCGTTATATTGTTCAAAATGTAAAAACTTTGAAATCTTTGGCGTAAATAAAACCTAAAAACAGAAAAGAAAAGTTAATTGCGGAAATTTTAATCTTTAATATTTGTTCAGCAAAAGGTTTTGAAAATGTCTTCTCAATGATTGAGTCAGTTTATCCAGAGCTTTATTGTTGTACCACATTTGTATCTCTCCGCAAATTATATTACTCGGCCAAAATTGGCTCAACAAAAAATGTAGAGCTAATCAAAAAATCTCCTAATTTTCAAGCAAATTTTGAGAGTTGGAACGATGAGCTGATCAATAACACAAAACCGCCAAAACTCTGAGTACTTTTTTACATATTATCCACTTACTTCATAGAAGTCTCCCCCGAAGATGATTGACTTCTCGTGTTTCTTGAACCAGATGAACCCTGCATCGTATTTATCATCCTCAGAGTCATAGTCCAGAGTGGAATCCAAGCTAAACAAAAGTTAAGAAGAAAGCTAAGAAGTGCCCACGAATATCAATATGAGTCACATTTTATGAGTCAGCCTGGAACAAATTGCCTTTATCTTTATTTTTTTAAGCAAATAAGCGATTCTGCAAAAATTTACGCTATATCTTTATTAGACGTTCAATTCGTTTAATTTTTTCTTAGTTGTATTGGGTTCAATTGCGTTAAAGGTTGATATAATTACTGTCGATGTGTTTTGCGATTTGAGATGATAATTGGAATTTGGGAAGTGTTTCACAGCTTCAATTTTGATGACTAGCTCTTTGTCTTTGCAAGAGCTTCAGCAGAATTCAATCAAATATTTTTTAGAAATTTGTCTTCATACGTATTTTGAGTCAATTTTTGCCAATGTGATTATACCATTACGCCGCAGAGGTTTATCCAAATTGCCAAGGGAAATTTGCCCGATATGAGTATCTCTTGTCCATTTTTCCTATGCTAATACATTGAAAATGCAACATTATTGGGAAAAAAGATACTTAAGCAAAAACGGGCAAAATTGAAGGGAACTGCGCAACCCGTGTTCGCAAAAGTGTCCAAATTTTAACCTTGAAATTGAGATACAAGCAATATCACGAATCTGCTCGATTTATGTATCTCGTTTTCGCACGCAAAGTAACTTTACTTCGCGCTGAATGTATCTAATTTTGCAAACTGAATGTATCTATAATCCTAAATTTAGCCTAATTTAATGCGCGTTTATTAATTGATAGGAATTAAGTGATTAATAAAAGCGGTTTAGAGGTCCATAATATACCATAAAGGGCTCCAATTTATCACAATGTTTTTATTTGATGTGGGTTGTAAGGTCAAGAAAAGGATTTGGCATCACTCAAAGCTTTTTTAAAGGACTTTTCAGAAAATTTGACAAATAAATTTTTTTCCTATAAATACCTGTTTCTTTTCTGGGTGATGGAAAATGAAAACAGCATCAGCTGATATTATTGATCGTCTCCTCAGGCTTCTACTCGTATTCAAGCATCATTGTTTTGAGATATTTTTTATCAAAATTTGACAAAAAAAATCTTTCTGAAAAATCACTGATGTTCAATTTTTTCTTTTTTTTGCCTTGGCTATTGGCTATTTGAATTGGCTATTTCATTAAAAAACCTAGTATTCAGGTAAATTTTTCTATCTATTTGATTTGGCTATTTCATTAAAAAACCTAGTATTCAGGTAAATTTTTCTATCTACAGAACGAAGGTTTGTCCTGTATCAACTTACTAACTCCTCTTATTTGTCCATAAGAAAATAAGATTGGAGAGAGGGAAATTTCGGCAAAAAACACATGTGAATTGATTACTGTTTTTTCTTGCTTGATTCAATTTGATGAGTGATTTGCATTTGAATTCAGCAAGTTGAATTGTTATATTGAGTTTGTTCAAAATTTTGTGTCTATTTAGAGGCCTACGGGTGTTCAGCATTTTTTTTGACAAATCCGTCAATTCTGCGTCTCTTTTGGATGTCCGTTATTTCTTATTGCAAAATACCTCCATTGCTCGACCGCCTTTTGCGTCTTTTTTATAGGTTTGCAGGGGTCTATTAATTTTTCTGAGTCTATTTACAGGATTAAAAAAGTCTAATATTTTTAAAGATTCCGTCCTGTTGGTGCATCTCCTGTAATGATACTAGAAAAGAAAAAAGTGGATATCACGCATGTAATGACTTCCACTAAAAGCCAACGAAAACCAACGTTCTATACACATTTTTTGTTTTTTGTTTAATTTTATCTTTAAATCGTTTTAAAAGCTTCAAATCACATTTGCATGCTCAATTAAAAGCTTTAAATTACTTTTGCATGCTCAAAAGCGCAGTTCTAATTAGGATCAATTGCGAATTAGAGACAAGTTTAATGCAAAAAAAATACTTAAAACGAGTTGAAACGTGCTACTACACTTGTCACCAATTTCACAAATTTAAAGTATCTCAATTTCGCAAAACTGGCGTAACCACTTTTGCGAAAAATAAGATACAAAGCTTGTCTCCTAATTTTGTTCATTTTATTTACTTCTCGCGCCATTTTTACTAAGGCGGAAATTTTGGGGTATACATCTGCGTCGTAATGACAGCGACATTATAAGCGTCGATCTGTAGCCTTTTTAAAAAGAATTTTGCTCTTTTTTTGAAGCTGGTTTCCCTTTTTGTCCTGAAGTGTATTTGAATTGACAACTGTTCATGGACGAGTTGTTAATGGATTGAATTCAGGTCGAATACCGATTTAAGCCTAGTATTGAGCGGTTTTGTGCTTATTTTTTACATTCTGTAAAACTATTAAAATACTGTACAAGGAACAATTGTTAAAACTGCCAAGGTAATTACAGTTAATTCACGGTTTCTTTTTTAAAAATTAATAAATTGATAGCAAATTTACGATTGTATTAATACTTGTTCTTGTACTGTTGACGCAATAGCCGGGAGACTTATTGTCTCGGGTCGTTCAAAACTAAACTAGCTTTGAAAGAAACTTACCCATCAACTGAAGAATTTCCGCTTATCATTCGAAGCGGATTTACAGTCATTCTGTAACTCAAAAATAATGTTTCAAAATCTTTTTAAAAGCTTTTTAATATCGGTAAAATCAAAATTCTCCCAAATCACTGAGCTCGAAAATTCCGATTCAGATAATGGTTATCCCATAGAGTGCTTTAATTTAGTAATTACTGAGTTAACCAATTATAACAATTTATCATTAGTCCTCTTCCACTTCACTTTCGATAAGGAAGTGGCTCCAAGATCTTGTTAGTTGGCTGGTTTCTTAATTAGAACGTAGAATTTTCGGAGCCAAAAATTCTAAAACCTGTTTAAAAAATCTCCATTTTAGGAGTCAAAACCAGAGCAATTATATATGCTTTGTTGATCAATAATTAGTTTCAAATCGCGCTGTCTAATGAGCTGAAAAGTGAACAATTTAAAATGGTGGAAAGGTAATGAAAACTGCAAATTAAACGGGCTCAATTAAACGGAACAATACCACTGGCTTTAAGACCACAAGGCTCTGTAATATTTAGGGAAAATGACTAGACCACATCGGGCAATTCTAGAAAAAGCTTTAAAATGTTTGATTATGGCTTAATTGTGGAATGAGCATTCCTTTCTGGGAAATCAAAGAAGTATTTGGTGTTTGAATCTTTGTTGTTCGAGTGATGAATATTGTTTGAAACAAACGTGTCAAAAGAAGCAATTGAAAGGACAATATTGTCACTTGACAGCCCTAAAGTGCTATACAAAACATTTTACTGTTAAAGTAGTGGTCGAATGCAAGTTTTGAATCTGCACAGGGCGGCATTTTAAAAATGAGAATTAAATTGTAGGACACAGCAGTATTTAGAGGTCATTATATCAAGTATAATCATATAAGGAAAAGTCTAAGCGTTCAAAATGAAATCGGAAATGTAGAAGTCATGATTTGTATGTAACCACGTTTCAGCTTCATAAGCTTTGTTGATTGTCTATATTACAGTTGATTTCTCGATATGCTTCCAATACAGTAAAAAATATATACCTAACGTTTTAAGGGGAAAGGCGTATTTAGATAATAAGTTAGGATTCCCCTACTCCTACAATGGTGACCCTTAACTATTAACATACGCCTAATACGGAAGCTAACTACCTATTTTTCCCTCACGATAATCAAAATCAAATTTAATCGTTTTATTACACAAAATTCGAGTCGAACTTTACCTTTGCTCGACTTCTTAAATTTGTTTCCTTTCCGAGGCCCCGTTATTTTTTCCCATTACCGGTTTTACGGCGATGGATGATTCGAGGGGTGGCCCGGTAGGTACAGGTTTGGGGGGTTTCGGTACGGTAGGTTCGGGTTCGGTAGGTACAGGTCAACGTTTGGTAGGTAATGGTCAGGGTTTGGTAGGTACAGGTTCGGGTATGGTAATAACAGGTATTGGTATGGCGGGTACATGTATAGGTACAGGTTCGGGTGACGCTGGAGGTTCGGTAGGTACAGGTATGGGGGACAATTTCCATCAGGATCCCAGACTCTAGCTGGAGCAATTGATCCAAATATATTGCTCGCTCAACAACATATAGGTTCAGGAGGCTACGTTAGAAGAGTTTCTGTGAAACCTCCTGTTTTCTACAGGTCAAATCCAATTTTCTACAGGAATCTCAATTTTTCCTTGCCGGAATAACAAATGATGAAACAAACTTTCATCACATACTTGCTGCAATTCCCGAAGACGTTGCAATCAATCTTCCAATGGGCATAGACAATTATTGTGACATTAAAGAATATATCTGCGGCATATTCCAGAAGTCAAAACAAGAAATGATTGAAGAAGCCCTGGGAATGATTTCATTGGACGGCCAAAAACCTTCATTGTGCTTAATGAGAATTCAAAGAAAGCTTGCCGAATGCAACTTGACCTTAGATGACGATGTCATAAAGCACAGTTTAATGCAAGCAATGCCAATTTCTGTTAAAACGGCACTCTCAGCACACCTAGAACTTCCCGTTGAACAATTTGCCAAATTAGCTGATACCATTTACAGCTACTCAAACACCATAGTTGCCACACCTACTCCAAACGTATTCGCAGCCTCAGCACAAAAGATGCCAACAAGATCGTTGTACAATCAGCATTCAACAAAAAGCAACCAACCTATTAACATATCAAAGCCTAACAGGTCAATACACATAGACCTTTTTCACAGCAGGTCAAAGGCCAAAATTTTGTCGTTATCATCTCTATTTTGCTGAAAAAGCAAAATCATGTAAACCTTGGTGTCAGTGGCCAGGACAAAAGCCCAAAAAACATCGAGCCAACGTCTCGAACAAATTCTCCAGCAAATCAGTCAAACTAGTAACCCCTAGTTTGTGTGCGGCAATCTCTGGGGCAAATCTTTGCATTCGCAAAGCCGCAAAATTAGGAGACAGTTCTATTGATTTCATAGCAGACACTGGTTCAATGACTTCAATAATTATGCCAAATTTTATTAATACAAACTTCGTTACTCCTACTGTAACAAAATTTAGAACAGTTGATGGAGAAGCAATTAAAATTTTTGGCAGAATATCATTATCAATTTCAATTCCCTCTTTGCGACGAACATTTACTTTCACATTGTTTGTAGCAGATGTCAAAGACAATATTCTTGGCTTAGATTTTTTGAATGAATTTAAAATAACAGTTAATTGTGATAACCTCACCTTAATTGACAACTTAACAGGTCTTTCTACGAGACAATCTTTAACACCAGTTGACAACAGCCACTTATCAGTCCAGGTTGTTAAAAATGACTTTTCTTCAATTAAAAATGATAGACTAAGAGCGATTATGGAAAAATGTTCTGATGTTTTTGGTGACGTTAATTTTGGTGACGAAGGAAAATATAAAACAGTCCACAGAATTGAAACATCCGGGAAACCAGTTTTCTCTAAACCAAGACAGTTGACACCAGAAAAACTAAAAATTGCCAAAAATGTTTTTGATGAAATGCAACGGCTTGGTATAATACGATCATCCAAGAGTCCTTACTCCTCACCTTTGCATATGGTTCCGAAGAAAGAAAGTGGCGATTGGAGACCCTGCGTTGACTATAGATCTTTAAATCACATAACTGTCAGAGACAGTTATCCAATGCGTCAACTTTCAATGGTTGAACTTAATGGCAGAACAACTTTCAGCAAACTTGACTTGATCAAAAATATCATCAGATACCAATTCACTCGGATGACATAGAAAAAACAGCCGTAACTACACATTTTGGTTTGTTCGAATTCATCAGAATGCCATTTGGTCTCAAAAATGCCGGGAAAACATTTCAAAGATTCATTCACGAAGTTGTTCAGAATATAAAAGATGTGTTGGTATACTCAGACGACGTATTGGTAGCATCCTCTGATATTGAGTCGCATCTTGAAACACTTGATCTCCTGTTGACAAGATTAAATGAATATGGCTTGCGTGTAAACCTAACCAAGTGCAAATGGCTTCAAGCAACTGTCGATTTCTTAGGATTTGAAATTTCATCTGAAGGAATTCAACCACTTGCATCAAAAATTGAACGTCTGATTGGTTTGGAAGAAACGAAAAACTACAAAGAGCTCCGAAGAATAATGGGAAAGTTTTCTTTTTACAGGATGCATATCCCACAATATGCACAAATTATTGAGCCTTTACAGAAACTTCTTAATGAAACTCAACCACTAAAGAGAAAAAGAAGAAACAAAAACATTTATGATTGGTTTCACCAGCATTCAGAATCTTTCAGTAAAATTAAACAGGCCTTGAGCAAATCTGTACTTCTCCACCATTTATCACCAGATAATACCATGTCATTAACAACTGATGCGTCAGAAACAGCCATTGGTGCAACTCTTCATGAGGTATCTAGGTCAGACAAAAATCTACCACTAGCTTTTTTCTCTAGACGCCTAAGTCAAGCAAAACGCAATTATAGCACATTCGACAAAGAATTGCTTGCAATTTAAGCTGCCACTGTTAAATTTCGTTATCTCATAGAAGGCAGAAAAACCGTTGTCTTCACGGACCACAAACCTATAGCTTGCACTTTTCGTCGAATTAGCGCGTCCAATAACCACAGTCCTCGACAAGCCAGACAGATTTCTTTTATAGCTGAATATATCGATGAAATTCACCATTTAAGTCAAAATATCGAAATTCACGGTTTGGAAAATATTGTTGCCGACCATTTATCTCGTCCTCCATCAGTTGATACTAAAGAACAATCCCAAATCGTATCCAGCGTCTACATTGACGTTTTTGATTTGCCAGAATTAGCGAAAAGACAATCAGAAGATTTTCGTACTCAGATGATTAATGACCAATTTCTGCAGTTCTAGATTCTCCTCATAGGTATCTTGTAACATTTACAGACAGAATGACAAATTGGTTGGAAGCACAACCTGTATCATCAACTACAGCTGATGTTATAAGTGATGCCTTCCTAAATTCATGGTTCTCTAGATTTGGCGTGCCTTTGTACTTAACAACAGACAGAGGTTCTCAATTCGAAAGTGAACTCTTCGAATGCTTAGTAAAAACTATTGGCTTTTGTCGGCTAAGAACAACTGCTTATCATCCTCAATCAAACGTTCAGATAGAAAGATTTCATAGAACACTTGAAGAGGCTTTAAAGTCGGCTAAAAGCGATTGGCTCAGAGCCTTGCCTATTGTTCTGTTTGGAATTCGAATTAAACCTGACGAAAATGGAATTTCTGCACTATCAGCCACCACTGGTCTTGATGTTCTAATCCCAAACTCAATAGTCAACAGTCAATTAGAAAACCTTTCACTTGAGTATTTTCGCCAGCTACTAAGTCCTTTAGACCTTTTAGTTTTCACTTCGGAGAGAAAAACAAAATCAAGTTCCAAAGACAATGTCTTTATTCCAAAAGAACTTGCTAAATGCTCTCATGTTTTGTTACGCATTGATCGTGTGAAACAACCATTAGAAGCTCCATATTCAGGTCCACATGAAGTAGTCTCTTTCAATCATGAGTTGAACACAGCCCAAATAAAAAAGAATGGTTTGACCCAAACAGTTAGTATACAAAGTTTAAAATCATGCAAATTACCTTTAGCCGTTAAAAAATCAATGAACCGATAATTTCTACAAAAGAGAGCCAAATTAACAACAATGTTGAGACATAATCAACTTTACAAGAGCGCTATTGTCTTTGCAATGAGCCTTACAATCGAGCAATGCTCAAATGTTGTGACAAAAATTGCCTCATTGAATGGTTTCATTTAGATTGTGTTGGCTTAAGAGCACATCCAAAAGGCTCATGGCTCTGCTCAATATGCAAAAGCCCTCTTAATGTCAAGCATGTGCGCAAAGATTCTGATGAACTGAGCAGTGATTGA
This sequence comes from Convolutriloba macropyga, assembly GCF_964194025.1. Lineage (NCBI taxonomy): Eukaryota > Metazoa > Xenacoelomorpha > Acoela > Convolutidae > Convolutriloba > Convolutriloba macropyga. The sequence continues at coordinate 6,060,372 of NC_134473.1, read as the reverse complement.
ACAACTTTGCCTTTTTGTTAATATAATTGCAGCTTTTATTTTAAATTTGCAGATTCAGTTTGCAACATTATCCTCCCCATTTTTATTTTTTTTAGGTTAGTTATTACACTTTTGTCCCCTGGACTCCCCTTTGAATTGTCAAAAATCATAGCTGCTGTTATTTACGAAAGTTAAATATTCGTAAAGGCAAGTTTCTTACTGAAAAGATCAAAGTTTCCCCAAATTTTGGCATATTTGAACCATTTTCGCTATTATTTTGTCCTCTTACATGACTAAAAATTGGCCCAATTCTGCATACTTTGCTTTCTATTAACTAGTTATTGATATTAAAACACTTTATTTGTTTTATTTCTTTATTTTTTTTTAACCAATTTTGCTGATTTTTCATTTTTTTTTGACAATTTTGCTTATTTTAGGGTTTTTTTTAGCTTATTTTACTATTGGGCGACGTGGACAACCTACTGAGCGATGTGGACGAGTTATTGGACTATGTCGGCAACCTATGGGACGATCTGGGTATTATTTTGTTGGTTATTTTACGATATTCTGGGTATTTTGCGAATTTTGGTGGGTATTCTATTTTTGCGGTGTTTTGGGTCTCTGACACTCAGGAGGGGGAGATATGTAGGACACAGCAGTATTTAGAGGTCATTATATCAAGTATAATCATATAAGTAAAAGTCAAAGCGTTCAAAATGAAATCGGAAATGTAGAAGTCATGATTTGTATGTAACCACGTTTTAGCTTCATAAGCTTTGTTGATTGTCTATATTACAGTTGATTTCTCGATATGCTTCCATTACAGTAAAAAATATGTACATAAGGTTTTAAAGGGAAAGGCGTATTTTAATAAGTTAGGATTCCCCTACTCATAAAAAATTTCCCATATTTTTTTGCTATATTTCAAGTTTTTAGAGAAACTTGACAAGATTATCTTGTTTTTGAGTTATCAAGTACTGACTTTGATTTCAGAACTGATAAATTGCAATTAGTTGTTTATGAGCCCGGACCTTACCCTAAGAGCAGATCAAAACTGGAAGAGAGTAAATTCGGAGAAATTCTGAGACAACTCCTTCCACGAAAGATCCTACGCGAAAAAACAAAAAGCAAAGATTATGAACAATCATGAATTTGTTTGAAATTAATGATTCGGACCAAAAAACTCTTTTTTTTTGTTTTAGAGATTCGAATTAAAGGGGTAATGAAAATTAAACTTCTAAATTTCGGTAAACACCTTCGGTGTTTGTTATGGTTTCTTGAGTATTAGAAATACCCGATATTAAGAAATTCTAGAAACCCTTCTGAAAAAATTCATTTGACAAATAGTCATTCAAAACTATTTGTTTTGCTTAATTTTCAACTGACTTCTTAAGCTATCACTTGACAAAAAAACGAACACAAGCCAGACTAAACTTATCATAAACGCGTTTCATCCTACAAAAAGTTTTTGCATTAATCATTTCTACTCTGTATCATGAAGTTTGAGTGAGTTGAAACTATAGAAAATAAATTGTTCTTATTAATTTCAATTGTTTTTATTAAACGTTTTGATTGCCACTTCGGGCTGCCGCTGAAGTACCAAAACTACATACGAGAAAAAAATACAATTTGTTCAAAGCTAGGAAATACTACTTTGATTTTTCCCGTTTCAAAGTTATCTTGGAAAAAATTGCCTCAATCCATTGCATTAGATAGCAACATTGGACCAAAACTACAAATTTGAGTCAGCACCACCTGACAGTTTTATGCAATTTTGCAGACATTTCTTCTGATACAATTTTTATTAAAGTTCGGAAAACATCGGTTTCAAAATCTATCTAATTGGTAAAGAAAGCTCAACTCTTTTTATTTTCTTGCTCTGCAAGACCTCAATTTTGCGCAAAAGTGGTTTTGTATGGGTTTTCTTTCAATGAAATCTTTAATTTTTGTAATTTTGGTTATATATACTGTTGTAGTTTCCTCTAAAAATTGTGACATTGAGATGAATTGACGTCTTTTGGGTAGAGTAAACTTAATTTCCAAGATTTGCTCCAATTAACGTTTGAAATTAAAGTTCAATTAAAACAAATCTTTGTTATCAAACTTTGATTCGGAATCAAAAGTTTTTGCTCATTAAAAGTTCAAATAAGGGAGTGTTTGTTTTGTTGAAGAATTCTTCATTCTTCTCAATCGCTCTCTATAACATCAGTCCTGTTGTCCTTAAATTTCAGAATTCTCCTCTTTTCAAACTTCATTGAACTCTTGAAAATTTTTTATGTTCTCCCCGCTCGTTGGGTGAGACAGTATTTAAAATTGAATATTTAAAAACCGAAAAAGATGAATCAAAATTTGGAATATATATGTCACGGCCGGATTATCGGCATTCAAGTTCCCACCCTTCATAAATTTTAAGAAAAACAGCGCACCTTGGAAGAAAAGTTCATTAAACTGTCGCCTCAGTTGTGAAATTTTATCTTGAAGTAAAATCAGTGGTCCTAACAACAGTTGAAAAAAGTACCAATTTCTTGTTACTTTACCGATCTTGTTAGCACCCGATAAACACCAGGAAAAATAATATTTCATAGATCTCTACTTTAGAAGTGGACTATTTTTTCGGTCACGTTTCTCGCCATTGTTACCTTATAAAGCGATAGAGCTTTTACACCGTTGCAGAGTGGCGAAAAACGAAGGAAAAATTATTCCAAAAAAGTTCACAGTTGCTGCATGAAATCGTTTTAATCGAAAGAAGACATGGTTAAAAGCAAACCATACGGCTGTTATCGCCCTGTAGAATTGATTTAACAATGAGAGGGACTATTAATACTTCATTACTCCCGGGTCGATATGTCAGCGCCGTTTCAGCGCATTATTTTGTAAGAAGTGCGCTGAATGTGCTAAAATTATGTAAGAAATGAGTTGAATGCGCTCAAATGCGCTGAAATGAGCTGAAACGCGCTGATTTTTCAAATTTTTCAGCGCAAAATTATGTAAGATTTTTGCGCTGAAAAATTTGAAAAATCAGCGCGTTTCAGCTCATTTCAGCGCATTTCAGCGCATTTCTTAAATAATTTTTCTCGACCCGGGCTTCATCTCTAAAAAAGTTGGACACCTAACTCTTTTCAATTTTTAATATTTTAAATCAACCAAATTTGATCCAGTATCGAGTACGTGTAAAATCCAGAATCATCAACATAAGATTATTTAAGATCATACATAAGATCTCAGTTTTTTGGCTCCCCTTCGTCTGCTCAAATGACAAAATTACTGATGAAGAGAAACCCAGCATTTAATATGATTTGCCAAAATAATTCATAGCGTTGTGTTGAAGAATCTGCGCAGGTTGCTACTCGAAGATTTTGGGTCTTTGCCCATACACTTTTGAAACTCCTGGTCTGTTTCGGGGCATCGTTTGAAAGTAAGGATATTATTTTGGGTTTGTAAGCAGTCTATTGCTTCAACTATGGGCTTATGAAATTCCGTCACATCAAGGCAATAAGCAATCCATCCGGATGAGTTTTTAGTGTTGCCTTTGTCTTCTTTGTCCACTCCCGCACATTCACAAATGTTCCCGTTCCCTTCTGAAAGCAAAAACACAAACTTAGCTGAGTAAGCCGGGCGAAAATCCTCTAAAACGACAGGTGAGCGGTTGGCTTGGGTAAGAGCGAACTTGGACTCGGGGGGAGGGGGACCCAGGTTGAGGTCCCAGACGGAAAGTCGATATGTCCAGACCCAGATGAACGCACGACGGGGGTGTCGTGCGTTCAAATTTACATGGTCTGGAAACAAGGAAAAACGCACGAAAGTCTGGACATGAACGCACGAATAGTCTGGTGAACGCACGAAAGTCTGATCATGAACGCACGAATAGTCTGGTGAACGCACGAAAGTCTGATCATGAACGCACGAATAGTCTGGTGAACGCACGAAAGTCTGATCATGAACGCACGAATAGTCTGGTGAACGCACGAAAGTCTGATCATGAACGCACGAATAGTCTGGTGAACGCACGAAAGTCTGATCATGAACGCACGAATAGTCTGGTGAACGCACGAAAGTCTGATCATGAACGCACGAAAGTCTGGACATGAACGCACTAAAGGTCTGATGAACGCACAATTTTTTTGTGCGTTCATCAGACCTTTAGTGCGTTCATGTCCAGACTTTAGTGCGTTCATGATCAGACTTTCGTGCGTTCACCAGACTATTCGTGCGTTCATGATCAGACTAAAAAACTAACCTTTTTGCTTGTAGATGCCCATTGAAGATGAAGACGCCAGAGGGTTCCATCAGTCCACAAATCCACATATAAAGTCTTTTTTTTACGTGAGGTACACGAACATCTTTATACTAATAGTAGACATCCTTTTTTGCTGGCGTGAGCAAAATTCTAGGGATGTCTATCTATCAGTATTAAGAATAAAATGAACCTCTAATAAGACTTTTTTTTGATAAGACTTTTTTTTGACACTCATTCAAGAAAGCTGAAACATATATCATACATCATAAACACACATCATAGACTCAAACCAAAAGACCGAAGCGAGAGACGAGCGAGACAACGCGAGAGACGAGCGAGAAAACGCGAGAAAACGCGCGAAAACGCGAGAAAACGCGAGAAAACGCGAGACGAGCGAGAAAACGCGAGACGAGCGAGAGAACGCGAGACGAGCGAGAGACGAAAACAGGGGCGAGAGAACGAGGGGAGAGGGGGAGAGAGAGCACCGAAAAATCTTGACGCCCGAAAGGCGTCCCACCCATTTTTAACTATTTTTGATTTTTTTCAAAAAAAACTGTACGAAAAACTAAATTTTTTCCTACGCAAGCTATCGCAAAAATTCTTTTTGTTTTACACTCTATCTACAAAGAGGATATTCCATACCAAGTTTGGTTCAATTTGAACAACTCCTTGACCCGATGAAAAAGGCCTATTTTTAAAATTCAATAATTTCAAGTTATTCGAAATAATTGCACATTTCCGTATAAAAAACTAACTTTTTTCCTAGGCAAGCTATACCAAAAATTCTTTCTGTTTTAGACTCTAGTTACCCATGGGATACTCGATACCGAGTTTGGTTAGATTTGGACAACTCCTTGACCTAATCAAAAAGGCCTATTTTTAAAATTAAAAATTTGAAATAATAGCAAATTTCCGTATGAAAAACTAACTTTTTTCCAAGGCAAGCTATACCAAAAATTCTTTTTGTTTTAGACTCTAGTTACCCATGGGATACTCGATACCGAGTTTGGTTAGATTTGGACAACTCCTTGACCTAACCAAAAAGACCTATTTTTAAAATTATGTATTTGAAATAATAGCAAATTTCCGTACGAAAGACTAACTTTTTTCCTAGGCAAGCTATACCAAAAATTCTTTTTGTTTTACAATCTAGTTACCCATGGAATACTCGATACCAAGTTTGGTTCGATTTGGACAACTCCTTGACCTAATCAAAAAGACCTATTTTTAAAATTAAATATTTGAAATAATCGCAAACTTCCGTATGAAAAACTAACTTTTTTCCTAGTTAAGCTATACCAAAAATTCTTTTTGTTTTAGATTCTAGTTACCCATGGGATACTCGATACCGAGTTTGGTTCGATTTGAACAACTCCTTGACCTAATGAAAGAGACCTAATTTTAAAATTCGTTATTTGCGAAATTCGCAAATTTCCGTATGAAAAACTAACTTTTTTCCTAGGCAAGCTATACCAAAAATTCCTTCTGTTTTAGACTCCAGCTACACAGGGAATACTCCATACCAAGTTTGGTTCGATTTGAACAACTCCTTGACCCGATGGAAAACACCTAATTTTAAAAATTATTTAAAATTAATTATTCGAATTAATCGGAAATTTCAGTACGAGAAACTAACTTTTTTCCTAGGCAAGCTATACCAAAAATTCTTTTTGTTTTACAATCTAGTTACCCATGGGATACTCGATACCGAGTTTGAATCGATTTGGACAACTCCTTGATCCGATGAAAAAGACCTATTTTTAAAATTAATTATTCGAAATAATCGCAAATTTCCGTATGAAATACCAACTTTTTTCCTAGGCAAGCAATACCAAAAATTCTTTTTGTTTTACAATCTAGTTACCCATGGGATACTCGATACCGAGTTTGGTTCGATTTGGACAACTCCTTGACCCGATGAAATTTCTATATTTTTAAAAATAGAATAAGCGAATAAGTCGAAATTTCCGTACGAAAAACTAACTTTTTTCCTAGGCAAGCTATACCAAAAATTCTTTTCGTTTTACAATCTAGTTACACATGGGATACTCGATACCAAATTTGGTTCACTTTGAACAACTCCTTGACCCGATGAAAAAGACCTATTTTTAAAATTCAATAATTTCAAGTTATTCGAAATAATAGCAAATTTCCGTATGAAACACTAACTTTTTTCCTAGGCAAGCTATACCAAAAATTCTTTCTGTTTTAGACTCTAGTTACCCATGGGATACTCGATACCAAGTTTGGTTTGATTTGGACAACTCCTTGACCCGATGAAATTTCTATATTTTTAAAAATAGAATAAGCGAATAAGTCGAAATTTCCGTATGAAATACTAACTTTTTTCCTAGGCAAGCTATACCAAAAATTCTTTTCGTTTTACAATCTAGTTACACATGGGATACTCGATACCAAATTTGGTTCACTTTGAACAACTCCTTGACCCGATGAAAAAGACCTATTTTTAAAATTCAATAAATTCAAGTTATTCGAAATAATAGCAAATTTCCGTATGAAACACTAACTTTTTTCCTAGGCAAGCTATACCAAAAATTCTTTCTGTTTTAGACTCTAGTTACCCATGGGATACTCGATACCAAGTTTGGTTTGATTTGGACAACTCCTTGACCCGATGAAATTTCTATATTTTTAAAAATAGAATAAGCGAATAAGTCGAAATTTCCGTATGAAAAACTAACTTTTTTCCTAGGCAAGCTATACCAAAAATTCCTTCTGTTTTAGACTCTAGCTACAAAGGGGATACTCTATACCAAGTTTGGTTCGATTTGAACAACTCCTTGACCCAATGAAAGAGACCTAATTTTGAAAATTATTTAAAATTACTTATTTGAAATAATAAGCAAATTTCCGTACGAAAAACTAACTTTTTTCCTAGGCAATCTATACCAAAATTTTTTTCTGTTTTAGACTTTAGTTACCCATGGGATACTCTATACCAAGTTTGGTCTGATTTGGACAACTCCTTGACCCGATGAAATTTCTATGTTTTTAAAAATAGAATAAGCGAATAAGTCGAAATTTCCGTACGAAAAACTAACTTTTTTTCCTAGGCAAGCTATACCAAAAATTCTTTTTGTTTTACAATCTAGTTACCCATGGCATACTCGATGCCAAGTTTGGTTCGATTTGGACAACTCCTTGACCCGATGAAAGAGACCTAATTTTGAAAATTATTTAAAATTACTTATTTGAAATAATAGCAAATTTCCGTACGAAAAACTAACTTTTTTCCTAGGCAGGCTATACCAAAAATTCTTTTTGTTTTACAATCTAGGTACTCATGGGATACTCGATGCCAAGTTTGGTTCGATTTGGACAACTCCTTGACCCGATGAAAAAGACCTATTTTTAAAATTCGTTATTTGCGAAATTCGCAAATTTCCGTATGAAAAACTAACTTTTTTCCTAGGCAAGCTATGCCAAAAATTCTTTTTGTTTTATAATCTAGTTACCCATGGGATACTCGATAACAAGTTTGGTTCACTTTGAACAACTCCTTGACCCGATGAAAAAGATCAATTTTTAAAATTCGTTATTTGCGAAATTCGCAAATTTCCGTATGAAAAACTAACTTTTTTCCTAGGCAAGCTATGCCAAAAATTCTTTTTGTTTTATAATCTAGTTACCCATGGGATACTCGATAACAAGTTTGGTTCACTTTGAACAACTCCTTGACCCGATGAAAAAGACCAATTTTTAAAATTCGTTATTTGCGAAATTCGCAAATTTCCGTATGAAAAAATAACTTTTTTCCTAGGCAAGCTATGCCAAAAATTCTTTTTGTTTTACAATCTAGGTACTCATGGGATACTCGATGCCAAGTTTGGTTCGATTTGGACAACTCCTTGACCCGATGAAAAAGACCTATTTTTAAAATTCGTTATTTGCGAAATTCGCAAATTTCCGTATGAAAAACTAACTTTTTTCCTAGGCAAGCTATGCCAAAAATTCTTTTTGTTTTACAATCTAGGTACTCATGGGATACTCGATGCTAAGTTTGGTTCGATTTGGACAACTCCTTGACCCGATGAAAAAGACCTATTTTTAAAATTCGTTATTTGCGAAATTCGCAAATTTCCGTATGAAAAACTAACTTTTTTCCTAGGCAAGCTATGTCAAAAATTCTTTTTGTTTTACAATCTAGGTACTCATGGGATACTCGATGCCAAGTTTGGTTCGATTTGGACAACTCCTTGACCCGATGAAAAAGACCTATTTTTAAAATTCGTTATTTGCGAAATTCGCAAATTTCCGTATGAAAAACTAACTTTTTTCCTAGGCAAGCTATGCCAAAAATTCTTTTTGTTTTATAATCTAGTTACCCATGGGATACTCGATGCCAAGTTTGGTTCGATTTGGACAACTCCTTGACCCGATGAAAAAGACCTATTTTTAAAATTCGTTATTTGCGAAATTCGCAAATTTCCATATGAAAAACTAACTTTTTTCCTAGGCAAGCTATGCCAAAAATTCTTTTTGTTTTATAATCTAGTTACCCATGGGATACTCGATAACAAGTTTGGTTCACTTTGAACAACTCCTTGACCCGATGAAAAAGACCAATTTTTAAAATTCGTTATTTGCGAAATTCGCAAATTTCCGTATGAAAAACTTTTTTCCTAGGCAAGCTTTACAGAAAAATCTTTCTGTTTTACACTCTACCTACAAAGAGGACACTCTATACCAAGTTTGGTTTGATTTGAACAACTCTATGACCTAATCAAAAAGACCTATTTTCAAAATTATTTATTTGAAATAATAGCAAATTTCCGTATGAAAACTTTACTTTTTTCCTATGCAAGCTATACCAAAACTTTTTTTGTTTTACACTATAACTTCACAGGGGATACTCCATACCGAGTTTGGTTGGATTTGGACAACTCCTTGACCCGATGAAAAAGAACTATTTCTAAAATTCGCAAAATATATTCAACTTGTAAGTGGAAAACATCTATAAAAAGGACAAAACTTTGAAAGAAACAATTTTCAATTGAGCTGAACAAAGAATGAGAAACGAGAGTTTAGAGCTAAAACAGAAGCAGTTTTACCAGATTACAAATCTATAAATTCACTAGTTGTGCTCATAATGATTTAACATTGTAATCAAATAAGTTTCTCGAAACTTGAAATAAAGAAATTTAAATTTGATGGCAGTCAACGGAATTTCGATTTTTTCTTCTGTATCTTCTACAATAAAACCGAACGGCAACACCTGTCGATTTTCATTTTTCACTAACTTCAGCGTCTTCACAATTTTGAACATTCTGAGAACTAGACCTCTGGTTTCTCCTTCGAAAAAAAAACAGAATTTCTCCGGCTATAAGTTCATCTTCCAAATCAACACCAACATACTTATCTGCGACCGATCCTCGTCCGTACGCAGCCGAGGAGAAAAAGAACTCGCCCGAAAAACGACAAAAGAGTTTTAATTGCGGCCGTCGCTTCCGAAAAGTTCTGGTGTCTGAATTTTCTGCAAAGCCGTACGTTTCGTCGAACTTCCTTTCTTCGAGGAAATCTGCAAGCATTGGAGTTAAACAGTCTTCCTTGAATTTCATTTTTATTAACATTTTTGCTCTAATAAAACGCCAAACCATTAGCTGGCATTGGTTTACAGTTCCGGTGAGCGGAGCAATTAGTAGCCTATTGGCGGATTCGAACATTGCAGCAGAGGCAGTATACAGAGGTCCAATACTTTTCGTCTGCCATCCGAGATGCCGCAGGAGATGGAAATTGATTGTATCCATTTTGTTCGTCTTCTCAGCCATACTCACACAAAACTCAGAGAGAAGCTGATCACAAAAGTCCGCATTGCGGGAAGATTCAAAAAGTTCGCGGATCGAAAAAACTAATTTTTTCAGGTCAACTTCATCGCTCTTTCTGTTTTCGCCGAACAAATACGGAGGAAAAATTATTGGAGCCAAATATAATAACAAAAACTTGACTTCCTTTGCCTTGAAATTGGGGAGAGCCTGCAGATTTCTGATCATATTCCTGAATTCCTTCGGTAAATCAAGCGTTCCGATGAAAGAATTGATTTCCTCTTTATGTTCGGATCTCATTGTCTCAAAGTGATAGAGGAGTATATCTTTTGCAACTCCTAGAAAAAGTTGATGCATAGGGTCAACTGGAGATGATAAAGGCAAATTTGATATAACGTTGAAAACTTTGCTACGGCCTTTTACCCCTTGAGTTTTTATTTCCCAATCTGAATCCCGACCAAGCCGAGCTCTTAACTCCTGAATGCTTCCTCGTTCAAGCTCCTGGATATTGAACATGTGGGAATTAAACGATCGCATCTCAAACTTTTCTTCATGAGGATATCTATGAACTCGTCCAATGTGGCAGCCTCTCTGAGTGCATAAAGTGCAACCGTAGTAGCCATTACATTGCTTCATCTTTAGCACTTTTGACTTTGCAATCAGATCCGCAATTAACAAGATAGGTTCAAATGAGACAGCTATATCATTTCCATTAAAATGAACTTTCTCTGTGACTGACAGCTGGTTGCGCACATGCTCGAATACCACATCAAAGTCCGGATAACCAGTTCCCACAAACAACGCTCCCAGGACAATATTTTTGAAAAGTTGTCGCTTTTTTGGAGGAAGGTCAGCAACCGCAAAGAATAGAGGCCAAGCGGAAGTTACGGGTGTCTTGCTGACAGTTGCTCCATCAGTATTGACAATTAATCTGACGCTGATTCGGTTCTCGGCTATACGAAATTTGGGCACCGAGATATCTTGCTTTTCAGGTTTGTTTACAGCATAATTTAATATGTCAGGAAGTGAATCGTTAAGAATGTCAATTAATAGTGGACGAAAATTCAACAAGATTAGCTCGCCCTTCTCAGAACTCTGTTTGCTGGACTGATACTTCGAGCAAAAATCTTCAAACTGTTTCTTGAAAGCCCAAGGCGAAACTGTTTGACCCCCAAAAATAAGCTGATCTCGCTTCAGCAGATCGTTCAAAAGTGCATCAGGGGCGTTATGCAGCGAGACAATAGCCAAAAGTGAAGCCATTAAATTTGTCTTTGTGACACCTGTCATGCTAACTAACTCGTTTGTTTCATCGTAAGCTTCTGGTGTCCCGTGAACGTCCTCAGAAATTGGGAAATTGGCGATGAAATCTAATCCAAATTCATAATCTTCGTCTTCACCAAAGAAATCGGCAAAATTTGTACTGCTAGCAACTGATAATTCAGATAAATTGCTGATAGTATCAAAATTTTCGTCAGATAAATCCCAATCTGAATCAGTTGAATTTGTGAGAGGCAGCGAGCTAGTTTCTGATTCTAAGCTGACATTCGAGTCTTCATCGTAAAACTTGATGAGATTGGCCAGTAACGAGCTACGTTCATCATTTTCAATAATTTTGATCCTGGGTTTTGCAACTCGTTTTCTTTTGGCTGTCGTAGCGCAAAAGTCATCTTGCTTCTCAAGGCCCTGTCCTTCTTCTTTTCCATGTTTAGCTTCATGTTCACAGAGACACAAAGCATTATTTTCTCCAAAAAAATCACTGTTATAGAAAGTAACCAACTGCTCGCCGTCCATAATTTCACGAAGAGCCCTTAGCCGAACGCAAACTCGTCCTCGAAAACCATTACTCATATAATAGTCGCAATTTGCAACACATGAATGGTTCGCCCATCTCGCCACTCCAACTAACAGTTTATCCCCCTCCATCAAAGACCAGTCATCAATTTCACGATTTTTTGGCTTCTTAGCTAACAGGCCGACGGCAACGTTTATTTCTCCGCACTTTATGACTTTTCCACTACGGTTGAACAGGCCATATCCTCCGTAATTGTCAGGTTCAATTCGCAGTCCAAAAGCAAAAGAAGACTTATAAATTTCTTCCATATCAAGATGCAGTTTCTTGAAACTTTTGTCAGAGATCAAAAGTTTCTTGTAGCTGTCTGCTGATAATAAATTTGTCAACGCATGAATAGGATAATCCGATCTCTTCACAAACTGCTCGGCCAAAAATCCTTCAACTTGTGCGAGCTTTTCACATTGGTCCATAATCTGAAAATTGGAAAAGTTTTTGTTTTCATGATTAGAGAGATCTACTAATTTGATTTTAAAAACTACTGAAACTATAGAAAGACTTGATGATTTTCAATTTTCGAGCCACGAAAACAAACGAAAACTAAAGGCCATCACTGCACGACGATGAATGCTAAAAACCGAAAATTGTTCAGAATCAAATGAATTAAAACCTCTCATGAAAGCAACCGCTATCTCAATTAAGTAAAATTAGAAGACAATTTGATAACTCATATGCAAACTTTGAATAAAATAATAGAAAATAATTATACTGAGATCAAAAACTATAGTCACAAACGTAACGCTTCAGAATTGACTAATCTACTACATCTCAATCTCCGATGAATGCTAAAACGATGAATGCTAGAAAATCGAAAACTGTTCCGAATCAAATGAAAATTAAAACCTCTCATGAAAGCAACCGCTATCTCAAGTAAATAAAATTAGGCGACAATTTAATAACTCAAATGGAGACTTTCAATAAAATAATAGAAACTAAAAGTAATTTTCCTGAGATCAAAACTACAGTCACAAATGAATGCTTCAGAATTGACTGATCTACTGAAACTCAATCTCCGAAATTACTGAGCAGTAGGGGTTGAAACTGCAGCAATTTCCACTTCATCATCTATCTCTGTCCTTTTAGAATAACTGAGTCTTTCTCGACCAGCCTGATTGGCAGCTTCCTTAGCTTTGCGATATGCCAGTTGTGGCGTGAGGGGGTATTTCTGCATGACGACATCTAAACAAGAACCAGATTTCTTTTATTTTCTCAGAGCAAAGAAGCAGGACTTGGACAACTATAACTTTTTCCAAATTACTGAGATGAAAAATTGTTAAAAAACTATGTTATAAAAGAAAACACGCGAAAGCAAGTTAACCTTGAAAAAGCACGACTTTGTCCCTCGGTGCTTCGGAACGCTTTGAAGACCGGGTACTGTCAATAATTTCCTCCACTAAACCATCTTCTCCGAACAGAACACGTCGTAAAAATCTACCCAGTTGAGAAGGATGCGCATTGGCTTTGTGAGCCTTCATCAAGTCTTCGCCCTCAAAGTCAACTCGGTGTACAGGATACGCCACCATCAACTCTGGATGTTCGTCAATGCTCTGGAAGCCGTGTTTTTGGAGTAGACAGATTTCCTGAACGTCCTTTGCCTAAATTTTAAAAAAAATGTTGAAGTTTTTTTAACGTCTTGTGCCTAAATCAAAAAAAGTGCTGAAGTCTTTATTAAAAAGACAGACAAAATTACCGTTTGATCTAGCTCTCCAAGCAGTTTTCGCTTTTTCTTGTCATGTCCACCTTTAATTTCATTCGCAACTCTTTCCGCTCGTCTCATTCGTTCTTCGTGCCTTTTCATGAATTCCATGAACTCCTTACATACAGCTGGGGATCTAGCCTGCAAAAAGACCTTCAAACTTTAGACGACATGAAAAAATTCAAACTCTACTATCAGCAAAAAATTCACCTGCTCATTGGGCTCATCATTCATTACTGCTTTTTCTTGGAATAGCAGCCCTTGAGTTGTCACCTTCTCTCTGCTGACTGCTCTTGCCTCCTGATTGCTCGCAACCGCATTTCCTTCTTGAATTTGAACCTCTGGCGAAGAAAAGACGTTAGGCGATTCCGGAACTAAGATTTCGGTAGCTTGCGTAACACTGGTTACTGCCTTCGTTTTTAAAGATTTGTCTGGTATGACGCAATTCAAGTAGGTTGGAGGCAGTCCTCTTTTAACTCTCTCTTCTGTCAACTTCTTGTGTAGCCTAACTTCATCAGCGACACCGTAGCCTAAGTATAGCATCCTAGGTGTATCTTGATTATGTCGTATGAACTCGTACTGGCCCGGTTTCATTGCAAGCTTCTGTTCATCGGTGTATCCACGTGGCCATGCAATACTATTCAGCGTTGTCGAAATGCATGCTTTACTGTAGAAAAAACAAAACAGTGTATTTCGATGTTGATATCGAATGCTTCGCTGAACTTGGACTTCTGGGCTGGTTTCAAAACTCGGCGCTTTAACTTCTCGTTTGGAACGGGACGTCTTTTTGCTTGGAGCCATGGTTAAGATCTGAAAATCAAACGAACAATAAGCATCAGAGGACTTTTACTTTCTTTGAACGTAGTTTTTTGCTATTTGAATCAATGGAGTATCATCTCGATTTATTTGTAATCTCCAATTGAAAACTATCAGAAAAGACCAAACTTTTAAATTTTTCAAAAATTAAATAGACAATTAAAGGCGAGTCAAAACTTGATTTCACATCTGCGCATCTGAACAAAATTCATTCAAATAATCTAGACAAATAGAGCTCTCGTTAAAATTAATCATAACAGCGCTAAAGACATCTAGCTACATAACATCTAAGAAAAGAAAATGCTTGAAACATTACATAAACTGAGCACTAGAAATTCAATTTGCATCCTTCTTTCTTTTAGCATCCATCAAAGTCAAATAAGACTGCTTCTTTTTCCCTTTAGCATCTTCGCTGTATTTGCCCGTGGATTCAAGTCTCTGTTTTGCATTCAAACCCGCTTTGTTTGCTGCCTTCTTCGCATCTCTTCTCGCATTAGGGAAGGAAGCACTTGGAAACTTTCTCTCAACAGCACCTAATAATAAACAAGTACAAATGATCACTTTTACAAAGGATCCATTAGAAAAGAAATGACAAAAAGCACCAAAGATATCCGGCAAGAAACTTACGAAAAAATGTAAGCATTGACTGTTTTGAAGCACAAGCTCTCCCACTCGACAAACTTTTTGAGGGCAAGATCATCTGGTAAGCTAGGCCATCAACTCCATATATCCACTTCCTCAATGCCAGGCCGTACTCTGCAGGTTTGTGACCACTGTATATATGATCAAGGTTTTTACCGTTTATGCCAAACTGAACTGCAGGCTTTTTCTCAACTAAAAGCAGCAAGGCGGCCTCTTCCAAATCCTCTACCTCCAAGGTACTCTCCTCATCAACCTCAGCTGTAACGTTTTCTAAATCTTGAAACCCGTCGACGCCAGCGAGAGCACCCGTAACCTACAAAACAAACCGGTATAACGTTCATAATAATAAAAACAAACTTCGAAATAACTGTTGAAAACTAACAATCCCATTCAGGTTGCGCTTGATGTTGTTTATGTCGTCAATTGACTGACTTGTGGTGCTTTCGAGGAGGGTGACAAGATTATGCATTCGCTTTTCATTTTCTAAGAGAACTTCAGTAAAACCTCTATGTTTCGCACAGCACTAAAATGCAGAAAGACAAAATATTGAATGTAATGTTTTTTTTTATTATATGCTTTTGAAATGAAACATACCGAAACCATTGTTAACTTCTTGACTTTTGAGGACTGAGGGGCAACCAAATCATCACTTTCTTCGTTAGCTGCTTGGGTAGAATCACTTAGAGAAACTGGGTCGTCAAGTTTAAGCTGTTTTCTCAATTCACGAAGGTCTGCAGTATAATCATCGGTGCCATGCTTCAAAATCTTATAGGTACGCCAATCATTGCCTTTGAATAAACGCGCTTCTTTGCCCTCGGTTTTTTTGAATTTGTCAGACTGACTCAAGTAACCCCACATTTCAGAATCCGTATCAATGATTTGGGCATCATCTTTTTCGGCGCTCATAATCAGCCAATAGTATTTATTGTCCATTTTCAAGACCTGAAATTCAGAAACAACGTTGTGAAACTGATGACACATTGTTACAGCAAAAATTTTAGTGCCTTTAAACGCCGTTGAGGTTAAACAAACACTAGTTGAATTAAAATAAAGTAATTTAGAAAATCATCTCGACTACAAAACTTCAAACTCACTAACGAAGAGTTTATCTCTAATCAGAACAAAATTGCATGGCGTTTTAGATCCAACAATGATCTCAAATACCGTTAGGGATTTCAACTAAATCATCTGAAAGTACGGAGACAGTCGATGGAAAGCTATCGTCAGCTGTCAGATCAACGAATTCAACTTTCGCGTTTTCAAGCTCCCTTACTCTCTTTTTCAATAGCTCAATTTCTACTTGAAGTTGTCTTATTTTCAGCCAAATTTGGTCTTCCTGTGACTGGCGCACTGAATTTTCATCAACGTTCAAACGAGGCCTCTTACAGGACACTCTGCCAGATTCTTCTATCACAATTCTTGTTTGCAGCATCAAGAGAACTAAAAAACCAAGCTCCGCTGAACCTCATACTAAACCCAATTTTTTCGTACGCAAGCTATAGCAAAAACTTCTTTTACCCTTAACTCTAACTATACAAGGGATACTGCATATCGAGCTTGGTTTGATTTGAATAACTCCTTGACTCGATGAAAAATACTATATTTAAAAATTAAATATTCGAAATAATCGCAAATTTCCGTATGAAATACTAACTTTTTTCCTAGGCCAGCTATACCAAAAATTCTTTCCGTTTTACACTCTAGGTACACATGGGATACTCCATACCGAGTTTGGTTTGATTTGAACAACTCCTTGATCCAATAAAATTTCTATAATTTTGAAAAAAGAATAAGCGTATAATAAGCGAATACGTCGATATTTCCGATTGAAATACGAACTTTTTTTCTAGACAAGGTATACCAACAATTCTTTTTGTTTTACAATCTAGTTACCCATGGGATATTCGATACCGCGTTTGGTTCGATTTGGACAACTCCTTGATCCGATAAAATTTCTATATTTTCAAAAATGGAATAAGCGAATATGTCGAAATTTCCGTATGAAATACTAACTTTTTTCCTAGGCAAGCTATACCAAAAATTCTTTTTGTTTTAGACTCTAGTTACCCATGGCATACTCGATACCGAGTTTGATTCGATTTGGACAACTCCTTGACCCGATGAAAAAGACCTATTTTTAAAATTCAATAATTTCAAGTTATTCGAAATAATAGCAAATTTCCGTATGAAACACTAACTTTTTTCCTAGGCAAGCTATACCAAAAATTCTTTCTGTTTTAGACTCTAGTTACCCATGGGATACTCGATACCAAGTTTGGTTTGATTTGGACAACTCCTTGACCCGATAAAATTTCTATATTTTTAAAAATGGAATAAGCGAATATGTCGAAATTTCCGTATGAAATACTAACTTTTTTCCTAGGCAAGCTATACCAAAAATTCTTTTTGTTTTAGACTCTAGTTACCCATGGCATACTCGATACCGAGTTTGATTCGATTTGGACAACTCCTTGACCCGATGAAAAAGACCTATTTTTAAAATTCATTAATTTCAAGTTATTCGAAATAATAGCAAATTTCCGTATGAAACACAAACTTTTTTTCTAGGCAAGCTATACCAAAAATTCTTTCTGTTTTAGACTCTAGTTACCCATGGGATACTCGATACCAAGTTTGGTTTGATTTGGACAACTCCTTGACCCGATGAAATTTCTATATTTTTAAAAATAGAATAAGCGAATAAGTCGAAATTTCCGTATGCAATACTAACTTTTTTCCTAGGCAAGCTATACCAAAAATTCTTTTTGTTTTAGACTCTAATTACCCATGGGATACTCGATACCAAGTTTGGTTCGATTTGGACAACTCCTTGACCCGATGAAATTTCTATATTTTTAAAAATAGAATACGCGAAAAAGTCCAAATTTCCGTATGAAATACTAACTTTTTTCCTAGGCAAGCTATACCAAAAATTCTTTCTGTTTTAGACTCTAGTTACCCATGGGATACTCGATACCAAGTTTGGTTTGATTTGGACAACTCCTTGACCCGATGAAATTTCTATATTTTTAAAAATAGAATAAGCGAATAAGTCGAAATTTCCGTATGCAATACTAACTTTTTTCCTAGGCAAGCTATACCAAAAATTCTTTTTGTTTTAGACTTTAGTTACCCATGGGATACTCGATACCAAGTTTGGTTTGATTTGGACAACTCCTTGACCCGATGAAATTTCTATGTTTTTAAAAATAGAATAAGCGAATAAGTCGAAATTTCCCTATGAAATACTAACTTTTTTCCTAGGCAAGCTATACCAAAAATTCTTTTTGTTTTAGACTCTAGTTACCCATGGGATGCTCGATACCAAGTTTGGTTCGATTGGAACAACTCCTTGACCCGATGAAATTTCTATATTTTTAAAAATAGAATACGCGAAAAAGTCCAAATTTCCGTATGAAATACTAACTTTTTTCCTAGGCAAGCTATACCAAAAATTCTTTTTGTTTTAGACTCTAGTTACCCATGGGATGCTCGATACCAAGTTTGGTTCGATTTGGACAACTCCTTGACCCGATGAAAAAGACCTATTTTTAAAAATAATTATTCGAAATAGTCGCAAATTTCCGAATGCAATCCTAACTTTTTTTCTAGAAAAGATATACCCAAAATTCTTGGCTCATTAGACTCCGTATACACTGGGGAACTCTGACTATGAGTTTCAATTGGTTTCAACAACTCCATGACCCGATGAAAAAGACCTATTTTTGAAATTCGTTATTCGAGAAATACGCAAATTTCCGTATGAAATACTAACTTTTTTCCTAGGCAAGCAATACCAAAAATTCTTTTTGTTTTACAATCTAGTTATCCATGGGATACTTGATACCAAGTTTGGTTCGATTTGGACAACTCCTTGACCCGATGAAAAAGGCCTATTTTTAAAATTCAATAATTTCAAGTTATTCGAAATAATTGCACATTTCCGTATGAAAACCTAACTTTTTTCCTAGGCAAGCTATACCAAAAATTCCTTCTGTTTTAGACTCTAGATAGACAGGTGATACTCCATACCGAGTTTCGTTTGATTTCAACAACTCCTTGACCCAATGAAAAAGACCTATTTTTGAAATTCCTTATTCGAGAAATAAGCAAATTTCCGTATGAAATACTAACTTTTTTCCTAGGCAAGCTATACCAAAAATTCTTTTTGTTTTACAATCTAGCTATCCATGGGATACTCGATACCAAGTTTGGTTTGATTTGCACAACTCCTTGACCCGATGAAAAATACTATATTTAAAAATTAAATATTTGAAATAATCGCAAATTTCCGTATGAAAAACTAACTTTTTTCCTAGGCAAGCTATACCAGAAATCCTTTTTGTTTTAGACTCTAGTTACCCATGGGATACTCGATACCGAGTTTGGTTTGATTTGCACAACTCCTTGACCCGATGAAAAATACTATATTTAAAAATTAAATATTTGAAATAATCGCAAATTTCCGTATGAAAAACTAACTTTTTTCCTAGGCAAGCTATACCAAAAATTCCTTCTGTTTTAGACTCTAGGTAGACAGGGGATACTCCATACCGAGTTTCGTTTGATTTCAACAACTCCTTGACCCGATGAAAAAGACCTATTTTTGAAATTATTTATTCGAAATAATCGCAAATTTCCGTATGAAAAACTAACTTTTTTCCTAGGCAAGCTATACCAAAAATTCCTTCTGTTTTAAACTCTAGGTAGACAGGGGATACTCCATACCGAGTTTCGTTTGATTTCAACAACTCCTTGGCCCGATGAAAAAGACCTATTTTTGAAATTATTTATTCGAAATAATCGCAAATTTCCGTATGAAAAACTAACTTTTTTCCTAGGCAAGCTATACCAAAAATTCTTTTTGTTTTAGACTCCAGGTACACATGGGATACTCCATATCCGGTTTGGTTCAATTTGAACAACTCTATGACCCTATCAAAAATAGCAAACAAAAAAAATCGCGACTTTTGAAGAATAGAGAAAATAGCCTATTGTCAACAATTCTGTTGGTAATCTAGGGTTTCCCCTGCAGAATCCTCGACAATAGACCACATGGTAAATACTATATGAATAATTAGATCGATAAATGGTAATAAAACACTTTTGAAATCATCATTTTTCAATTCATCATCTCTAAGTAGTCATAAAAGGTGAATATATACAAATCTGAAGGGTAAAGTGAACTTTAAAACCTAAATCTACACCAAGCAAAAGCAACAAGAACTAATATACAAGCACAACATTACTAAGCAAGCTGGAAAATTCGTCGACTGCAAATTTACTGTAATTTTTTGGGCTTAATCTCTTGCCCCAAATGAAGTACTGTCTCGGAACTTTCTCCTTGGCGGGTACTCTGAAACGTGGTATTTGAACGTATTTCTTCTTGGCATCAAAACCCAGGATCCTGATTGAACCAACTTTTTCAATTTTCATTTGACCGTACTTATGGGGCTTCTTTTGAATACGTCTTTTAGCACGGTTGCAATCCCCGATGCCAAAAAAATTGACCCATCCATTGTATTCCCATTCGGTTGTTATTCCTTTTTTCTGGTTGGGCCTCAATTTCCCCAATTTGACGGACTTTGCGCTTTTGAACAGCTTCAATACAGTGCTCAACACTTTTTTGGGTTCGCATTTGGCTTTAAAATTTCTGAACTTTAATGAAGTTGCATGTTCGAAATTGACGCAACGTCTTGATTTCATCAAAAAATCTTCCTTCTTTACTTTCAAATTCTCCAAACACTTTATCCTAATAGCCTTCTTGTTACCTCCAGGGCTCAAAAACTCATTAGCATTAATTCCACTTCCGGGAATATCATCCTCGAAATAGCGCGAATGCATCTCAGTAGATCTAAAAGTGCTCGAAACCCGTTAAAAATGGACTATAACAACCCTATAACACTTATAACGCTCTGCTGCAGCTGTCTGCACTGTCCTCTGCACTCAAAGCGCTGGTCTGCACCAGCTACGCTGTTCTGCAGCAGGTACGCTGGTCTGCAGCAGCTACCATTCTGCCATTCGGTGGGGGGGGGGTCCTGTCCGTTCCATTTCATTTCATTCGAAACAGTAACTTACTACTTAAACGGAATTCGCATACATTTCATTTCGCTAGCACCTCATTGCAGGTTAGTTATAGTGGTCTACCCGGACAGCGCTTCATAGCACTCCTCCTGCTGTCAGATGACATGCTCAGAATGTATACCGCTGGTCAGTTGACAATGGGGCAGTCAATTCGAATATTTCACATTGCCAACACATATAACTTGCCTGTAGAGAGGCGAAATACAACTTGCATTCAAATTACATATTTCGGAAGCCCTCGAGCTGCCGAATATATATAGCTAGTTGGTTTTGTTAGTTAGTTTAAAAATATAGCTCGTTTTAAAAAAAAGAGAATACAGATTGGAATAATGGGGATGAATCCCACCCCCCAACCTGTTTTCAAAGCTTAATATCTCGAAGATGACTGAACCGATTTTTAAAAATGAAGGTGTTTTGGAATCAGGAAGAGAAGGGCTATCATCTGGAACATAAAAAAGTTCGGAAAAACAGTTTTTAAATTTTGATGATTCTGACCCCTTGGTCAAAAACAGCTCATTTTCGACATTCTTCAGTGAAAGCAAAAAAACAACACCTTTGTTCACAGATAACATTGTAACAATATACATGACCGTAACGCACATTAGCCAAGCTTAATTTTAAGCTATAGAACGCTTTCTAACTCTATCTATGCTCGAAGTTATTGGCAAAAACAACTTTGAAAATTCGAATTTTTTCGAAATTTCCACCTCAAGTACGTCGTACTCTTTGACCAATTTCTCGACAATTTTTACGTAGTTTTAGGTTAAAATTGGTTTAGCTACAAAGCTGCGATATTAAGCTAAACGTTGCATACTTGAAATCATAGTTTCGAAGTACAAACACCACTTTAAAGCAGGACTGATTGTGAAAAAAGGCGTTTTTTTCACTTTTCTTCCAATTCCTTGCAATTTTTTTAATACTTACGTTCGAAAACGATAGTCTTTGTATGCATATCTTGAAAGACGAGTTTCTAAGCAGTATAACAAGCATACATATGCCGGATAAATATTCTGTAATGGTAAAATACGTTGATAAACTTGAAAATTCACCTAAAAGCAATTGATTTGTTTCAAAAACTTCCTCCAATTTTCATGCGTAAAACATACATTAAGGACCCTTTTCTTTTCGCGCAACCTTTCTTTCACGCCTGATTTATTGAAAACCATAACGTATTTTAAGCGCGGAGTCCCCTAAAAACAATAAACTTAATGTTTTTCTGTTAGTACAGCGAAAAAATTATAACATTTTGAGACCGAAAGCAAATTTTTTCACCGAAGAATCTTTTTCAAAGCAAGCAGGCTAATTTTTCATTTTGATTCGCCTTAAACACACAATTGGAACTCTTCGTATCATATTTGCTTTTATTTGAACAAAACATTGACCCGGACACAAAAACTGACCGCACTCGATGAGGCTTAACTTTTTTGATCACCGAACATTGTTTTGGACACGAAATCGTCCATTTTAGTCCAATTGTGCTCATTTTTGGTGGGTATGCTCCAATTTAGCCATAAATGGGGATGAAATAAAAAAATGGACTGAGCAAACCATTTTGGACAAGTTCTCAGTTACTTCTGAAAAAGTATCCGCGCTCGATGAGGCTTAACTTTTTCGATCACCGAACATTGTTTTGGACACCAAATCGTCAATTTTAGTCCAATTGTGCTCATTTTTGGTGGGTATGCTCCACTTTAGCCACAATTGATGATAAAATTAAAAATTGGGACTGACCGAACTAATTTGGTCAAGTTTTTACCTAGTTCCGAAAAGGATCTGAACTTTTCCTATCACCGAAAATTGTTTTGGTGACCAAATCGTCAATTTTAGTCCAATTGTGCTCATTTTTGGTGTGCAGGCTCCAATTTAGCCATAAATGGGGATGAAATAAAAAAATGGACTGAGCAAACCATTTTGGACAAGTTCTCAGTTACTTCTGAAAAAGTATCCGCGCTCGATGAGGCTTAACTTTTTCGATCACCGAACATTGTTTTGGACACCAAATCGTCAATTTTAGTCCAATTGTGCTCATTTTTGGTGGGTATGCTCCACTTTAGCCACAATTGATGATAAAATTAAAAATTGGGACTGACCGAACTAATTTGGTCAAGTTTTTACCTAGTTCCGAAAAGGATCTGAACTTTTCCTATCACCGAACATTGTTTTGGTGACCAAATCGTCAATTTTAGTCCAATTGTGCTCATTTTTGGTGTGCAGGCTCCAATTTAGCCATAAATGGGGATGAAATAAAAAAATGGACTGAGCAAACCATTTTGGACAAGTTCTCAGTTACTTCTGAAAAAGTATCCGCGCTCGATGAGGCTTAACTTTTTCGATCACCGAACATTGTTTTGGACACGAAATCGTCAATTTTAGTCCAATTGTGCTCATTTTTGGTGGGTATGCTCCACTTTAGCCACAGTTGGTGATAAAATTAAAAATTCGGACTGACCGAACTAATTTGGACAAATTTTTACCTAGTTCCAAAAAAGTATCTGAACTTTTTCTATCACCGAAAATTGTTTTGGTGACCAAATCGTCAATTTTAGTCCAATTGTGCTCATTTTTGGTGTGCAGGCTCCAATTTAGCCATAAATGGGGATGAAATAAAAAAATGGACTGAGCAAACCATTTTGGACAAGTTCTCAGTTACTTCTGAAAAAGTATCCGCGCTCGATGAGGCTTTACTTTTTCGATCACCGAACATTGTTTTGGACACCAAATCGTCAATTTTAGTCCAATTGTGCTCATTTTTGGTGGATACGCTCCACTTTAGCCACAATTAATGATAAAATTAAAAATTGGGACTGACCGAACTAATTTGATCAAGTTTTTACCTAGTTCCGAAAAGGATCTGAACTTTTCCTATCACCGAACATTGTTTTGGTGACCAAATCGTCAATTTTAGTCCAATTGAGCTCATTATTGGTTTGCAGGCTCCAATTTAGCCACTATTGGGGATGAAATAAAAAAATGAATTGAGCAAACCCTTTTGGACCAGTTCTCCTTTACTTCTGAAAAAGTATCCGCGCTCGATGAGGCTTATTTTTTTCGATCACCGATTATTGTTTTGGACACCAAATCGTCAATTTTAGTCCAATTGTGCTCATTTTTGGTGGGTATGCTCCACTTTAGCCACAATTGGTGATAAACTTAAAAATGCGTACTGACCGAACTAATTTGGTCGAGTTTTTACCTAGTTCCGAAAAGGATCTGAACTTTTCCTATCGCCGAACATTGTTTTGGTGACCAAATCGTCAATTTTAGTCCAATTAAGCTCATTATTGGTTTGCAGGCTCCAATTTAGCCATAATTGGGGATGAAATAAAAAATGGACTGAGCAAACCATTTTGGACAAGTTCTCAGTTACTTCTGAAAAAGTATCCGCGCTCGATGAGGCTTAACTTTTTCGATCACCGAACATTGTTTTGGACACCAAATCGTCAATTTTAGTCCAATTGTGCTCATTTTTGGTGGGTATGCTCCATTTTAGCCACAATTGATGATAAAATTAAAAATTCGGACTGACCGAACTAATTTAGTCGAGTTTTTACCTAGTTCCGAAAAGGATCTGAACTTTTCCTATCACCGAACATTGTTTTGGTGACCAAATCGTCAATTTTAGTCCAATTGAGCTCATTATTGGTTTGCAGGCTCCAATTTAGCCATAATTGGGGATGAAATAAAAAAAAATGGACTGAGCAAACCATTTTGGACAAGTTCTCAATTACTTCTGAAAAAGTATCCGCGCTCGATGAGGCTTAACTTTTTCGATCACCGAACATTGTTTTGGACACCAAATCGTTAACTTTAGTCCAATTGTGCTCAATTTTGGTGGGTATGCTCCACTTTAGCCACAGTTGGTGATAAAATTAAAAATTCGGACTGACCGAACTAATTTGGTCGAGTTTTTACCTAGTTCCGAAAATGATCTGAACTTTTCCTATCATTGAACATTGTTTTGGTGACCAAATCGTCAATTTTAGTCCAATTGAGCTCATTATTGGTTTGCAGGCTCCAATTTAGCCATAATTGGGGATGAAATAAAAAAAATGGACTGAGCAAACCATTTTGGACAAGTTCTCAATTACTTCTGAAAAAGTATCCGCGCTCGATGAGGCTTAACTTTTTCGATCACCGAACATTGTTTTGGACACCAAATCGTTAATTTTAGTCCAATTGTGCTCAATTTTGGTGGGTATGCTCCACTTTAGCCACAGTTGGTGATAAAATTAAAAATTCGGACTGACCGAACTAATTTGGTCGAGTTTTTACCTAGTTCCGAAAAGGATCTGAACTTTTCCTATCACCGAACATTGTTTTGGTGACCAAATCGTCAATTTTAGTCCAATTGAGCTCATTATTGGTTTGCAGGCTCCAATTTAGCCATAATTGGGGATGAAATAAAAAAAATGGACTGAGCAAACCATTTTGGACAAGTTCTCAATTACTTCTGAAAAAGTATCCGCGCTCGATGAGGCTTAACTTTTTCGATCACCGAACATTGTTTTGGACACCAAATCGTTAATTTTAGTCCAATTGTGCTCAATTTTGGTGGGTATGCTCCACTTTAGCCACAGTTGGTGATAAAATTAAAAATTCGGACTGACCGAACTAATTTGGTCGAGTTTTTACCTAGTTCCGAAAAGGATCTGAACTTTTCCTATCACCGAACATTGTTTTGGTGACCAAATCGTCAATTTTAGTCCAATTGTGCTCATTTTTGGTGTGCAGGCTCCAATTTAGCCATAAATGGGGATGAAATAAAAAAATGGACTGAGCAAACCATTTTGGACAAGTTCTCAGTTACTTCTGAAAAAGTATCCGCTCTCGATGAGGCTTAACTTTTTCGATCACCGAACATTGTTTTGGACACGAAATCGTCAATTTTAGTCCAATTGTGCTCATTTTCAGTTCCAATTGCATCCAACTGATGACATGAACGAACTAAAATTTGATGAACGCACACGAAAGTCTGGACATGAACGCACGAAAGTCTGGTGAACGCACGAATGTCTGATGAACGCACAAAAATCTGATGAACGCATTAAAGTCTGGACATGAACGCACGAAAGTCTGGTGAACGCACGAAAGTCTGGTGAACGCACGAAAGTCTGGACATGAACGCACGAAAGTCTGGTGAACGCACGAAAGTCTGGACATAAACGCACGAAAGTCTGGTGAACGCACGAAAGTCTGGTAAACGCACGAAAGTCTGTCGAACGCACGAAAATCTGGACATGAACGCACGAAAGTCTGGACATGAACGCACGAAAGTCTGGTGAACGCACGAAAGTCTGGACATGAACGCACAAAAGTCTGGTGAACGCACGAAAGTCTGGACATGAACGCACGAAAGTCTGGTGAACGCACGAAAGTCTGGACTTAGGCACTTTCCGTCTGGGACGGTCTGGACATAGGCACTTTCCGTCTGGGACGGTCTGGACATATCGACTTTCCGTCTGGGACCTCAGCCTGGGGATGTATTACAGCATATTTTTCAGGCCTCTCAGAAACTTCAAAAATGGCACACTTAGAGATTATTAGACCTCCAAGAGAGCTGCTTAGTCACTTATTGCCCTGATGTTAACTATTTGTCCCCTTTTTCAGAGCAAAACTTTGGAAGCGCAAGACGAAGAATCGACCGTGGAATAAACTGCATTATAAAATAATTTGAAACTAAAAATTTTTGTGATTGTCGTTTTCTACAGGGAGTTATCAAGGTTTAATTTTTTGTGAACAGTGGACGAAATGCCTTTGATTTTTTATCAACCTTTTCCGTATTTCTTGACCTAGTTTTGGTCAGTTTTGGTAAATTTTGTTAAAACTGATAATCACAACGTTATTCCTTTTACTGTTAAGGATAAAAAGGCAAGCCGATTTGTTTCATCCTAGTCTTTTCCTTAAAATTTTGCTTTTTTTCGAATTTCAGTTTTTTTAATGAAAAATTGCTGCAAATACACATTTATCCCAAATTTTTTATGTGTGCCGTGTTTACTACTTATTCACAAGAGATTTCCAGATTACAATGAATTGCTAGGTTGCACACGTGGGTAAAACATAAAACCGTAATGTCGAAGCTGTAAACATGATCTGTTGTCACAATTGAGGGCATTTTTGGTTTCCTGAGTGTGTGTGTGTATGTGTAAACTTGTTGTACACTCTTCTGGGGCGCCATATACACCGGCTATATGTTGGTGAAAGTTGGTGACCGTACGTTTGCATCGACGATTTCATTTGATGCGTGGTAATTTGAATATTGTGTTGTTGAATGACAAGGATGTGTGAAATTTGTTATTAGGCTTCAGGGGGGCTGTGAAAGTTGAATTTTAATTGGAGATTGTTGGCAGCATATACTGTAAACTCTGTTGATGTGAACGTGTATACTCTGTCGATCTGGCTGTTGACAAAATTACGAGGGTTGGATTCCGGAGACGTTAGTCTTTGTCAAACTGGCAAATAAGGCAAAAATAACAAAAATTGTCGGTGGGGGCAAAGAAACACTTTGAGCAGGATTCCACGTAGTTTTAGGGAAATTAGGGACTTAGGGAAGTTAAAATTCTCTTTTCGTTTTGCACTTTCACAGCGTTGTTGACTTCTTCATGTATCATCGATTGTTTGAGCTTGAGTAAGGTTGTATATTGGATACGCTGACTTTGGATACGATGATTATCGAAATTTAAAAACCAATATGTCGTTTGAAAATTAAACTTCAATGGTTTTAAGTATTCTGTGAACCTTTACCTAATTTGACTGCTGGTCTGTTCAGCACTCCAGTTGACGTCTTGATTTTGAAGGATCGTGATCGTCCGTCCAATCCATTGTGGCATTTCGCAATTCGACCCATTGGCCAAATACCTCTCGGAGTGAACTCATGCAATAACCGGACTAAATCGCCTTCTTTCAACTGGTCTGATTCTGTTCTCCACTTTGGACGGCTGATAGGATCTGATGTGTACTCCTTTTGCAAGCATATCCAAAACAGATCCAGTAATGTCTTTGTGTAAGAGAACTTCTCTTTACTAAATGTTCGGCTGGTTGATGTCAACGGTGCTAAAGGGCTGTGAGGGCGTCTTAATAAGAAATGATTAGGGGTTAGTGCTTCTTCATCGTTTGTGTCTGAGGAGACATATGTAATTGCTCTGGAGTTGAGAAGTCCTTCAGTCTCGGCTACAATTGTCTGAAAAACTTCGGCTCTCAATTGTTGGCTGCCTAAAATTATATGCAAAGTGCGTTTGGCAGACTGAATTAGCCTTTCCCATATTCCGCCGAAGTGAGGGGCTAGAGGTGGATTCAGTTTCCATGTAATATTTTGCTGCTGTAACTGGGACTTGATGTAGTCGTTGTCAATACTGATTTTGCTCAGATCGAACATCTTTTTTGCGGTTGTGAAGTTTGATCCATTGTCAGAAATGATTAGTTCGGGATACCCTCGTCGCGATACAAATCTTCTGATGGCGAGCAGACAACTATCTGTGTCCAAGGTCTGACAAACCTCCAGATGCCCAGCTCTAGTGACGAGACAGATGAAAAGGCATATATATTGTTTTTCCAATTTGCGATTTTGGTGCTTGACGTAAAAGGGTCCGAAAAAGTCTAAGCCAACATTTAGAAAAGGATTGCTTTTCTCTTTCTGCGAAACGGAAACTGGGGAGGTCGGCCATTAGGGGGGGGAATTTTGTGCTCTCCATCGTCGGCAGATGAAGCATGTTTTGCTTAGTTGTTTCAAAAATCGTCTTAGTTCTATGATAATGAAATCTTGCTGCAGGTGTGCTCGGACAAACTCTGTTCCAAGATGTCTGCAGTCGTTGTGGGCTTGCTCAATTATTAATTTGTTAATATTATTCTTACTGTCAAGAATAACTGGATGTTTCTGGCTGCAGGGTATTTTTGCGTGCTTTAATCTGCCTCTTGCTAGTATTAAACCATCTTTTTTCCAGGAAGGGAATGAACTGTAATAACTTGTCCTTTTTGTCTGCTTCATTTTCCCGTTCAAGGTTTCTTATGCTTTCAGAAAAAAATTATGCTGTGATTGTCTCAATAGATGGTGTTGTGCGTCCTCATAACTGTTTGTGACTGGTCGTTTTTGGAATATATTGACTGCTTTCATTACTGTTTCGGTTTGTCGCATAAGTTTATTCCAACTAGAGAAATCATTAGTGTCAACAACTGTGTTTGAAATTTTTGTACGTAAAACGTTTGTCGCTGTAATTTGCTGGTCTATTCGGAAATTCGGAACAGGATTTTCTAGGAGAAATTTTGGCGCTGACAGCCATTTTTCTTTCAAATCTGTTAAAGAAAGTCCTCTTGTTCCATGATCTGCAGGGTTGATTTTACCGGGTGAAAATTCCATTGTTCTGACTTAGAGTTTGCTAAAATGTTTGCAATTCTATTTGCAACAAAAACTTTTCAGTGTTTTGTTGATTTAATCCAACCTAAAGTGGCCATACTGTCAGTTCAGAATCGAATTTCGTCAAAGAGTGCTGTCATTTCGCTTCGAGCAAAGAAAGCAAGTTCTGCTCCCATAGCTGCTGCTTCTAGTTCTAACTTCGGGATGGTTGTTGTTTGAATGGGTGCAACTCTTGCTTTGCTAACAGTATATTGAGTTGTTATTTCTTCTGCGCTGCTTGATCTGATGTATATTGTCGTTGCTATTGGCGTACTTGATGCGTCGCAAAATATGTGAGTTCATGCTTAGCCTCTGGGTTGGGGATCACACATCTGCTAATAGAAATTTCTGGCATCTGCTCATATTCGTCGACCCATTGCTGTAACTCGTGTTGGAACTCTCTTGGAATCTGATTCTTCCAGTTGTTACCTTGTTTCACTATTGATTGAAGAATGCACCGTACTCTAATGGAAAACGGCGCGGTGATTCCAAGGTGATCAAACAAAGATGCGGTGAGTGACAGCAATTGACGTTGTTGCATGCTTTTTACATCCAGTTTTAAGTCTGGTCTTTTGAAGATGAAATTATCTTCCTAGGCATTCCACATTTGTCCTAAAATACGTTGCTCTGTCGCTGCGTCTGCATTTTCGCCAGTTATTTTCATGACGGTGTTTGGGTCGTTACTAAAAAAATTTGTAAGCTTGAAGCCACTTTTTTTGTAACATATCCTTTACTTCAATTGTTGTGATTGCTGCGTTTTCGGTTGTCTTGAAACTTTGAAGGTAATCAACAATGTAGAAACTGTTTTTTATGGCGGAGTAGGCTTCAGGATTACTTAATTTGTTTTCTTCGGCACATCTGTGGAGTATGTATATTGCTCATGAAGGGGAACAATTTGCACTAAAATGTAGTCTCTTGTACTTGAAAATTTTTTCTTCTCCATCTTTGTTCCACAAAAATCTGAGTGCGTCTTGATCTTTGGATCTTATGACAACTTGCATGAACATCGCTTCGATATCACCGGTTACTGCAATCTTGTACAGCCGGAATTTGAAAAGAAGTCCGACACGGCTGCATAGTAGATCTGATCCGGTCAAAAGAGCTTTGTTAAGTGAATGTCCTTTGTATACCGAAGCTGCATTTGTGACACGTCTTACTTTTTTTCATTTTATGTTCAACGGGGTGGTGTGGAAGATACCAAAGTTCTGAATTCATGAATTTGGGTTGACGTTGTGTCTCTTCAACAAATCCATTCTCAATGTCTGCTTCGATGGTTTGGTTGTAACGACAAAATAGGTCTGGTTTCTGTTGAAGTCGGTTTTCAAGTGACTGTAATTGTGCTTTGGCAAAAAAGTAGTTGTTTGGTAGCTTAGTGTCATCTTTCCAAGTTAGTCCGATCTCATAACAAAAGCCGTTGTGGCATGTTGTCCTTTTTAGTGTTTCAAGAGCTTTGTTGTCGTCTGCTGTCAGTGTCTTTTTTCCGCTCACTAAATTTTTTCCCTCCATTGTCCAAAGCATTTGAAGCATGTCTTTCTCTTCTTCCTGTTCTGGGTTTTTAATTCTGTTGTAAAGCGTGATGTTGTAATTGATTTCCTGTTTACTACAGTTTGGCATGTATTTCTGTGGTAATGGTCCGGTAACGGTCCAACCAAGCTGTGTCAATACTCCGTATGTCGTTCCTGGTGGTCCTGTTGTGAATTTGAGTGGTACTGTTGCTATGAAAGCATTCGCTCCGATTAAATCTCCTATTCTGTTAGCTCGTATTTGGGGGAAAATGATGTTATTAAGATGATCGTAGTCGGCGCAGATAGAGTTCATCATCTGAACCGGTACATTGGGTATTTGAAAATCAGATGCTGACGTGGCGTACACCGGTAGGTTGAAAAGAGTTCGGGTGTTGTTGAGTGATCCAATTCCCAGAAAGACCTCAGTTGATGTTATGGTATGTTGTCCGTAAAGTGAAGAAATTGGTACTGCAATGTGATCTGTGTTTTTTATTCCGAGTGCTTTTGCCGTTGAGTTTGTTATTTGTGTGTTGTCGCTCCCGCTATCCAAAAGAGCATATGTTTCTATTGACACGTCTTCTGTGTAAAGGATAACCGGAATGGCTTGAAATTGATTTTGAAGTTGTATCCACGAACTGATTTGGTTGATGCTGCATGTGCGATTCTGTGGCCGTGGGTTGCTGTTGTTGCTGTTAAAGTTTTGTTGCCTATGACTTTGATTTTGTGTGTCTGTTTGATTATGAAAACATTCGGCGTTCTGTTGTCGTGAATTTGTATTTAGCATGGAGTTGTTCGGATCGTTATAATTTCTTTTGAAGAAGCTTCCACTGTTGTTGTTGGGATTGTATTTCTGATTGAAGGGGTTAGTGTTGTTGTTTTGACCCAAAGAATTACGTGTGTGGTTGTTATGATTGTAACCAACCACTCTTCCATAGTTGATTCCATGTGGTTGATACTGTGATCTTTTTGCGGTTATTGGTGTTTGGTATCCTATGTTGTGTTGGCCACAATTGTTGTGATAATTGTTTGCAGAATGGTTTTGAACCTGGTTGTTTGTTTATTGTTGATGTTGTTGCTGTTGGTTCCTTTGATGTTGCTGAGTTGGTGAAAAAGACTGTGAGCTGTTGAAGTTGGTTCTGTGAATTGTTGAGTGATGAAATCCGTTGCAGTTCTCGTTGCGACATTGGTACTGACTGTTACACTGTCCTTTTGGGTGTTCGGTGAGTCAATTTGGGCAAATTTTCAGTTGTCTTACTGTTTGTTGTCTTTCGTTAATATCTTTATTGAGGAATTTGTTGCATTTTCCTAAGTTGTGACTGTACCCACATAGGGGCATCTTTTGTTACGTTGCTTTTGGAAGAGTCCGTTTGATCTTCTAGACGAACTGTTTTCTTGATTGGTTGGTCTTTGTGATGTTGACAAATCTTCGCAAGCTTCTGCGTAATTATCGATCCAGTCCTCAAAATGTATTAAATTAGGTTGAACAATAGCTTGCCTAAGGACGTATTCGTTCCATCTGATTATCATTGCTGGCGCAAGTTTGTCTTGTGCAATCTTAAGGACAGTTGAGGATTGAAGATCGGGTGTGAAATTGTGAAGCTTGAACGTTTGAACCATTTGTCTAAGAAACGCTGCAAAAGATACAAAACTGTCGGGGTTATTAATGGTCGGTCTGGGCCAGTGATCCAACTTATCAAGGTAAGCTGCAGTAACATGTTGTGGTTTCCCGAATCGTTTATGTAATTCTTGCATTGCTTCATTATAAAACTCTCCGTTGTATGAGTATCCAATTATGCTATCTTTAGCTCTGTCTGAGAGGGCGTTTTGAAGATATGTCATCCGTTGGGCATTTGTCAGTGTTACATTGTCATGTATTGTGGCTTTGAAATAACCAAACCAGTCGTGCAATCTCAATGGATCTCCGCTGAAGGATTTGAGTTGAGTTTTTGGAAGATTAGCGCTGGATGTGACAGGTTGTTGTGGTGCTTGTCGTGGCAAAAAGATGTTTTCTGTTGTCTGTGTATGTTGAAACTGTCTGTGTAGTTGTTGGTCAGCTCTGTTGATGTAATTGGTAGTTTTTGGTCTTGTGTGTTCATATTGAAATTGCAAAGATTGTTGTTCGTTTCTGAGATTAGGTTATTAACGGTTTTTCTGCTCAAATCTCTAATAAAATTGTTCGCATCTTGATAGAAACCAATGCTTTGAAGACATTGCTGTTCTTGATTTTGAATATGTTCGTGAATATTTGAAGTACCTTGACCTTGAGTCTCTTCAGGTTGGGTAATTTTTGAAGCGATGTTCACATCGTTAATCTTGTCTATTTGTCTTTCTCTATTTCTGGCGTGTTGTCTTTTTGGTTGCAATTCGTAATGCGTTGCGTTACTTCTTAGTCTGATGTTGTCGATTTGTTGATGATCGTCGCTTTCATCTTCTGTTGACTGTAGATCATTACTGTCGTAGTCTGCTGTCTGTCGATTTCTTCTGTGTAGAGGCGTGATTTTATTTGATGATTGTTTCCTGTTAAAAGGATGTAAATTTTTTGTCTTGATTGTTGCTGATTTGGCCGGGTTTTCTTTTGTGTTTTACGTTGGCCTGGGACGTTATTGCCAAATGTCTGATTTGAAGTGCAGTCAGATTCACTACTTACATCTGATTGGTGTCCTTTTGTTTCTTTTTAGCGTTTTTATAGGATATGGGTTTGCGGTTTGATGTAGTGGTAGCAACATCGCGTCTTATGGTAATTGGTCCGAAGTTTTGCTCTTTGTAGCTAACTTCAATTGCTTCTGATTTCGAAAGAAAAGGCAATGCTGATTTCGTCCAGTCCTCATCAGCATTGCCTTTTCTTTGCTCTGCTGTTATGCGATGTTCACCGTTATTGTTGAGAAAACTCGCGATCATCTTTGACGGAGTGCATTCTGTGTTTGACTCATCATTCAGCTGTAATGTTCTTTCGCAGATTTGTGTGAAATTGTTTTTTGGATCGGTGCGTCTCTGTTTTTGACTGTACTAAAAATGTCTCAGATGAAACTCAATGTCAGAATTTGCGTTACCCCCTGCCTTACCCCTCCTTCTATTGACGTTGTATTTGAATGGATAGCATACCCTATCAATTGTTTATTTTGTTCTACGTCATCGTCATCTTTTTGTCCGTGTTGTGGATTTCTGCTGCTTTATTGTTGCTTTTCTGAATCTGAAAAAGTAGGTACTTTTTCTTTACTGCTCTCTGCTTTTGATCTGACTCTCAAACATTTTGTTTTTTGCCGAATGTAAGAGGGTTTATGGGTTGTTGAGGGTTCGCATTTTTGACTGCTAGTTTGCTGTGGCTGTGCTCTTCTTTGGCGCTCAGACAAATGACTGTCGAAGTCCGTAGCAATTTCTCTTGAATGGTTTTTGACATATTGTTGCCACTTCAAGATAACCAGACTACGTTCTGCTGATATCTCCCTTATTTCCTTCAATTCATTTCGTGTGAGGTTACTTTTAAAAAGGTCGTCGCAGATTTTGTCTAACTGCAGCTTTTGTTGAGAAAAAGACTCATAGGGCAAATCGATGTTCTCTAAATTTTCCTCTTGAATCCTTGCCTCAAGATAGTCCTCTGCAGTTGTTGTTGTATTGCCTTTTTCTTATTGTTGGCGTTTGGCATATTGATACAGTTGCTTAATGCAGCAGTTTTGAACTTTGTTCTTGTTTGATCTATCAGTTTGTCAGTTTTGGTTTTTTTTAAGTTTTTTTGTAACTGCTGAATGAAACAAATATTAACAAAAGCAACTTCAATGGACACGCGTAGGAGTATTCAGTTTGTTTGCTGCAGTAAAACAGCTGCTTTAGACGCTTTTTTTGTTGTCCTGTTAATGTATTGAGGCTGTTATTGTTCTGTGGCAGGACGATACGATTGCTTTTATACGAAAGCTACAAAATTAAGTGTTTTTAACTTTTCGATAAAAATCTCCTTTGTTCTGAAATTTGAATGAAAAAGCAATCAGACCTGTTTTTTTATGAAGTGAAGTGTGTTGTGGTCTAATTTTTTTAAACCTAAACTTTGTTGGGTCTGTTGAACTTTGCAGATAGTCAGAGAACGTCAATTTTTTTACGACAAAATAATATCAAAATGTGTTTGTCAACTTTTGATGCTGCAGGTTACTACTTGACGTTTAAATCTTATCTGCAACAAACAACTTAAATCCGAAGTTTTTTTTAACGTGCCCTCTGAAATAGAAAGCGTTTAACTGCAATTGTTGTGTTCTTTCTAGCTTTACAATTTTTTTTGAATAAAAAAATCGGAAACTTGATTATTAACTACGATAAAAACAAATTACGGGTATTCTTCTATTTTTTAATGTGTGTGTATGTGCATGAACACTATCTACTCCAGAGTGGAAAACAATCTACACGCTTCCTGAAAATTAAAAAACTGTTATTGAACGCTAATCTCATCTAGAAATAAGGAATACTCTCTTGCAAAGCTTGTTTTTGTTTTTTTAACAGGAGCGTGGACAAAGTTTTCTTATATTAGATACCAGGTATATAAATATGATATTAGTATATAAGTATGATATTAGTAGGTATTTTATAGGTATACAATTGTATAAATGTTACTTCGGATGAAGACCCTTTGATTTTTTTTGTTAACTTTGTTCTTCGTTAGAATTTGAAAATGAAATTAGGACTATTTGGTTGCTGAGAGGCAATCTGCTGTACACGTCATTTCTGGTCACCCATTTTTTTGTACTTATCTATTTCCCTTTCTTTCTTCTTTTTTTTTCAACTCTTTCTTCTTTTTTCTGGTTCTTCGTTATTGTCGCTAAGTGACTGTTCCTTTTGAAAGGGTTCTAAAATACATCAAACATTTCGAGTTATAGGAACAATCGAAATGGTATTGAGAAAATTTTTTTTAATGTGCTCCCTGATTTTGTTAACTTTTTTTCAGTGTTTCAATTTCAGAAGTTTGGTTGCTTCCAATGAGTTTGTCGCTAAAAAAGATCACCAATGTTTACTACTTATTCACAAGAGATTTCCCGATTACAATGAACTGCTAGGTTGCACACGTGGGTAAAACATAAAACCCGCAAATTTTACAAATCAAAACAAATCAGAAGTCATCAATCAATTAAGACAAATTAAGGAAATCAAGCTTGTGCCGAGGGCAAACACCTGCTGCTACAACCTTTGGAAACTCCTTAAAAAGCTAGTAGTATTTTCAATTACTATAAGAGTCTTCTGGAGTTATACTTTTGAATGCTATTCCAAAAAAGTAAAAAAAAATATACAAAATAAATCAATTACTTTTGGTTTGAATATTTCATCTATTTTTTTTATCTTCAAAACTCATTCTTGAAAACTCCTTAAAATGCAAGTAGTATTTTTAATTCCTAGAGGTGTCTTATAGAATTATACTTTTTTGAATGTTTTTCGAAAAAATAAAAAGAAAACAATTATACAAAATACATCATTTATTTTTGGTTTGAAACATTTAATTAGTTTTTTTATCGAACTTGCAAACATATGGCTATTTGTTTTTGTTGGAGGCGCAATAAATTAAGGCTATGTTTGGTTTCATCTTGAAACCTTACAATCAGACATTAATTTTGGGTCACGTTCTTTTTCAAAACACTTTCTGACAGATGACAGATCTTGATTGCAACAAAAAATGTCTTCAGAAGAAAATTCTTAGTTTTTTTGGTTTTGACTATGGGTTTTCGTTAACTTCATTTAATTCCTTTTGTTTTGCCTTCGTTTGTGACTCTTTTGACAACCTCCTGATTTTGTCGTACTAATCAAAGATGATTAGTACGACAAAGTCGTACTGCATGTCGTACCTCCTGACTTTGTCGTACTGCATTTGGGTCTTTTTTTTGGATTTAGGTGAACCTATAAAAAGCTTTCGGTTGTTGTCTAATGCTTTATATGACTTTGAATTTAATTTCTTTTTAAAAAATGTCAGTTAAGTGTTGAAGTTTGCCAAATTTTGTCTCCTTTCTGTCCACAGTTAGCTTATTCTCTATACATACAGGGCATAATTTATTCCTATTGACATAAAAGAAACTCGTCTCAGTGTTTTTGAATTTAGTAAATGCTTTCTTTGTTTTCTTACTACAAAAGTTCATAAAAGTTTTTTTGACTTTGAATATTTGCCAAATTTGAGGTTGTTACTTTTTCCTTCCTCAAATTTTCCGATAAACGAAAGCTTCAATTGGCACTCAAAAACGCAAAAAAAATTTTCGAGAGGAGAGATTTTAGTGAACACGTCACAGTTTTAGTGGCTGCGAAACAGTTCTCTCGCAAAGTTTTATTGTTAAACATTTTTTTTTGCTTTTGCCTCCAATTGTCTTTCGTTTTGTTGCAATACGGCAAAATCTTGACAATCAAAAGCCTAAAATAATTCTTCATATGTTTAGTTGACTCAATTAACTAATTTTTTTAGCTTTTGGTTTTGTTGTTCTTCAACTAAATATTTTTTCAGAATAAGGTTTTTGTATTTCCCCATGTTTGTTCTTTGTACGAAATTTTTGTTCTCGGCAAGTAACTTAGCCTTATGATAAATAAGAATCCTCAACTTGTTGTTGCTACAAGCAAAAATACTGGTGTCGATTATGTTTTTGGCTGATGCATTTAGAGCTCAAAAACGTGTTTTCATAAGAGTTTCGTGCGTTTTCGATACTCCTCAAAAACTGTGGTTCTTTTGTCTTTTTCACATGGGCCCTTTACGAAGACGACCCGATTTTTCAACTGAAACTTTTATTGGTTTTCAATGTCATAGTTTTAATGGCTTTAACACTTTGGTTTTGATTTTTTTATTGAAATTTTAAGTTCAGCATTATTTGTTTTTTTTAGTAATTTTCATGATTCAGTCTCAATAATAACAAGTCCGACTGACTTCATAGATGACTGCAAGTCTCTATGTTTTTTTTCAGTTGAAAGTCATGATTTTTTATTTGAAAGTCATGGTTAGTTGAAAGTCATCAAAAAAAACATTTGATTTTGAAACATCAGTGGATTTTTCAGGTTTGTCTATTTATCTTTCTTTTTCTATCAATTTTGTAGGTTTGTCTCTGTAATGACAGGTCGCATCCTCTTTTTAGCAAAATAAAGCCGCATCTTCTTTCTTGTCTTTAAATCCCAATAATGGTTTTTTCGACCGAAGCTTTCTTAGCTTAGCTTTGGTATTACGCATTTTCATAACTAAAGTTTTATTTTTTCGTTATTTGCCCATTTCTGTTTTTCTTGTTTCTTTGCCACATTAATAAAATATGGTAGTGATACAAATTTGCTCTGAGGAAAATGCGTTTTTGAAGATATCGAGTGTTCTCTATGAATAGACAATGGTTTTACGGGTTGCGGCAACGCATTCTTTATAAATTTAACTGATTTTTTGTTTTTGATGTTTTTTTTTGCAGTTATCTGTTAAATTTTTCGTAACGAAAGGATATAAGTGCTTCCTGTGAAGCGTCAAATAACTGTCTTAATGAAACAGTTTGATTCGTATCGTTTCTGTTTTGAAATTCGTTGTTTTCAGAAATAGAGTCTTGTATGTGAATTTTTCCTAATGTGCACTTATATGTCGACTTGTTATCGAACCTCATTATTGACAGGTCTCATTTCTTATCTATCGAAGTACAGGTAAATTTTTTGAACAGAAACAAAATTTAGACTGGAAAAAATGACAGAAGAAATATAAAGTAGACAAACCTCAAAAAAGTACTAATATTTTAAAAACAAATATTTTCTTTTGAAAAAATTGAAACAAACCATGACATTCAACTAAAAACAAAAACAGAGTGACTGCAGTCACCTATGAAGCCAGTTGAACTTTTTATTAAACATAACCAACTAAACGTCGGAAAAATTGCTCTCGAACAACTATTCGATGCTCTAATCAATTGCAGCCTGCTTCAGTCGGAAGGGGGAGGGGAGCTTAAATGGTACTAAGAAGTTCAATAGTGGGCTTCAAATAACCACAATAGAGGTTAAATTATACCACTAATAGGATTTAAATCAAAAAATGGCACCAGTTACGGCGCACTTTTCATTTGACTTTTTGTATTAAATTGACGCCAATTGA
>NC_134473.1:5968836-6016336 GCF_964194025.1 Convolutriloba macropyga | reverse complement strand
AGTGGCACTTTTGTTATGCCTGAATCTCAAATATTAATGGTAAGTGATATCGATTGTTAAATAAAATTACTTAAATAAGGAGATTTGATTTGTTTTTATACACTACTCGCAAGAGGAATTTTGGCAAGAATCTAGAGAATCTTGTGGCGATTTTTTTACTGGAAAATTATTAATTGCTTATATTTTAACTAAATTTAAGATCTTATAAAGAAAAATTTCTAACGGAAAAAAAGATGTCCCACTGCCTAAATCCTCCGTCATGGTCAATTGTTACTGTGAAGCTGGTTCTGTTAAGTCGGTTGACTTTTCCTCAGGACAGGTATTTGTTCTGAGCGAACTTCATGGTTCTTTCCTAATGAAAAAGGTCGAAGGCTGCTCCCAGAGGACCCCACTCATCACGTGAAGGTTGGGTGGTTAAACTTTTTACGGTTGTCGATTGAAACTTCTTCCGACTTGATAAGTGTAAGGAATGAAATGTTTGTCAGTTTCCCGGGTCGAGAAAAAATTGGAAAAATATGTCAGATAAGCGGTGAAAAGTTGGTTTTTTCACCGCAAATTTTCTACATACTTTTGCGTTGAAATAAGGTGAAGCCGGTGGAGTTATGGAAGTTCACTGCTAGAGTAAGCGGTGAACTTATAAAATGCACCACATTTTATCTCTTACAACATGTTACCGCCCTCACGCGGATTCGAACCTCTCACCTCCTGAATGTCAGCCACTTCTTCCCCCCTGCACCAATTCACAATCTAGCATATTTGTTTTGAATTAAAATCAAATTCACTCTTTTTGTAAAACATGGGCGTTGAAATTTTCTAAGATTAGCGGTGAAATTAC
This sequence comes from Convolutriloba macropyga, assembly GCF_964194025.1. NCBI lineage: Eukaryota > Metazoa > Xenacoelomorpha > Acoela > Convolutidae > Convolutriloba > Convolutriloba macropyga. The sequence continues at coordinate 6,015,501 of NC_134473.1, read as the reverse complement.
TCGTTTTAGAGATGAAATGCGGTGAAATTAGGTAATTTTTTTGTAAATTCACTTCCTACTCTATTAGGGAAAATACATTAATTCACCGCTTAAAATAGTTTCAGAAAGATGTGAAGAAGAAGAACAAGTTTATTGAAGAACCAGCTGCAAAATTTTCCGTGCCTCTTTTAATAAAGGTATTTTAACCTCGTTGAACAAAAGACAATTGGTTCGTTGAACAAAAAACAATTGAGCCAACAGGTGTCATGATACGGGTTGATCAAGACAATCAGAAGAACAGAGTTGACGAAGCCAAAACTCATTTTGAGCAGTCGCAAAATTGCCTCAATTGTGTAATTTTGCCTCGAGCTGAGTAATTACCGTCAGATATTCGTTTGAGTTATAGTGTATGAAGGGTCCTGAAACAAGATGTATTTCTCAACATAATTGATTTTCCACGCCAGTGGATTTTTCAGCGCCAAAAATGGAAGAATTGCGGTTCTTAGCGCTGATGGATAATCGAGTGGCAAAAATGAACCAATAAAAACCACAAATCATTCGTAAAGTCATCGCTAAGTTGGAGGTAAAATGTTTGTAAGATTTATTGATTGTTTGCGCATCTGACTTGTTATGGACAATTTGCAATAACGCTATCTTCAAAACTGTTCGCTTGCTTGACTTTCGCAGTCAAAACCAGACGGTTATCGTGCAACGTCTTGCAATATTCTTGCAGCAATCTCGCAAGATCATGCATCTTCTTACAAGATTGTATACATTTTGCCGAGATCTTGCAAGATAACCGCCCGATTTGCAAGACTCTTGCAAAATAACAGTCTTGCATGAAGTGCCGCATGCACTCTTTAGCTGCGGCATGGGCCTCTGCAGCTTTTTTGAAGACTAAAGAATGGAATCCGTCCTATTCTCTAGTCTCCAAAGAAAACAAAGAGACACAAAAATTGCACATATAAACAGGAACGTCATCAAAATGAGCAATTTTTCAATTTCAAAGTTATTCATTTAAATATATTTAATAACATAAAATAAACTGTTTTTTGTTGAAAAAAAACACATCGTAAATTTGAATAGTAACTGTCACAATCAACCGAACTTCTAAAATATTCTTATACAATTAGGGATAAGGAAAAAAGAATACTCTAGTATGTTTGAATAGTATTACAGTTTTCCTTCTTGTTAACAAGTGGTTGATTTTGTTAAATTTAAAGAGATTTTTTAGTGGTTTTTTAGTATGCCAGAATCTTCAAATGTTAGTGGTAAGTGATATTGATTGTTAAAAAATTACATAAATTAGGTGATTTGATGTGCTTTTATACACTACTCACAAAACGAATATTGCCAATGATCTAGTAAAACTTGTGGCGAATTTTCCACTGACAAGTTAAGAATTGCTCATATTTTAACTAAATTCAACATCTTATAAAGAAAATTTTTTAACGGAAAAAAGATGTCCCACTGCCTAAACCCTCCGCTATGGTCAATTTTTACTGTGAAGCTGGTTATGTTAAGTCTTTTGACTTTTCCTCAGGGCAGCTAGTTGTTCTTAGTGAACTTCAGGATTCTTCATTGTGAAAAGGGTTGGAGGCTGCGCCCAGAGGATCCCTCTCATCACGTGATGGTTGGGTGGCTAAACTTTTTACGGCTGTTTTCTAAGATTAGCGGTGAAATTACTCGTTTTAGAGATGAAATGCGGTGAAATTAGGTAATTTTTTTGTAAATTCACTTCCTACTCTATTAGGGAAAATACATTAATTCACCGCTTAAAATAGTTTTAGAAAGATGTGAAGAAGAAGAACAAGTTTATTGAAGAACCAGCTGCAAAATTTTCCGTGCCTCTTTTAATAAAGGTATTTTAACCTCGTTGAACAAAAGACAATTGTTTCGTTGAACAAAAAACAATTGAGCCAACAGGTGTCATGATACGGGTTGATCAAGACAATCAGAAGAACAGAGTTGACGAAGCCAAAACTCATTTTGAGCAGTCGCAAAATTGCCTCAATTGTGTAATTTTGCCTCGAGCTGAGTAATTACCGTCAGATATTCGTTTGAGTTATAGTGTATGAAGGGTCCTGAAACAAGATTTATTTCTCAACATAATTAAATTTCCACGCCAGTGGATTTTTCAGCGCCAAAAATGGAAGAATTGCGGTTCTTAGCGCTGATGGATAATCGAGTGGCAAAAATGAACCAATAAAAACCACAAATCATACGTAAAGTCATCGCTAAGTTGGAGGTAAAATGTTTGTAACATTTATTGATTGTTTGCGCATCTGACTTGTTATGGACAATTTGCAATAACGCTATCTTCAAAACTGTTCGCTTGCTTGACTTCCGCAGTCAAAACCAGACGGTTATCGTGCAACGTCTTGCAATATTCTTGCAGCAATCTCGCAAGATCATGCATCTTCTTACAAGATTGTATACATTTTGTCGAGATCTTGCAAGATAACCGCCCGATTTGCAAGACTCTTGCAAAATAACAGTCTTGCATGAAGTGCCGCATGCACTCTTTAGCTGCGGCATGGGCCTCTGCAGCTTTTTTGAAGACTAAAAAATGGAATCCGTCCTATTCTCTAGTCTCCAAAGAAAACAAAGAGACACAAAAATTGCACATATAAACAGGAACGTCATCAAAATGAGCAATTTTTCAATTTCAAAGTTATTCATTTAAATATATTTAATAACATAAAATAAACTGTTTTTTGTTGAAAAAAAACACATCGTAAATTTGAATAATAACTGTCACAATCAACCGAACTTCTAAAGTATTCTTATACAATTAGGGATAAGGAAAAAAGAATACTCTAGTATGTTTGAATAGTATTACAGTCTTCCTTCTTGTTAACAAGTGGTTGATTTTGTTAAATTTAAAGAGATTTTTTAGTGGTTTTTTAGTATGCCAGAATCTTCAAATGTTAGTGGTAAGTGATATTGATTGTTAAAAAATTACATAAATTAGGTGATTTGATGTGCTTTTATACACTACTCACAAAACGAATATTGCCAATGATCTAGTAAAACTTGTGGCGAATTTTCCACTGACAAGTTAAGAATTGCTCATATTTTAACTAAATTCAACATCTTATAAAGAAAATTTTTTAACGGAAAAAAGATGTCCCACTGCCTAAACCCTCCGCTATGGTCAATTTTTACTGTGAAGCTGGTTATGTTAAGTCCTTTGACTTTTCCTCAGGGCAGCTAGTTGTTCTTAGTGAACTTCAGGATTCTTCATTGTGAAAAGGGTTGGAGGCTGCGCCCAGAGGATCCCTCTCATCACGTGATGGTTGGGTGGCTAAACTTTTTACGGCTGTCGATTGAAACTCCTTCCGACTTCATAAGTGTTCTGAATGAAATGTTCGTCAGTTTCCCGAGTCGAGAAAAATTCGGAAAAAAATGTAAGATAAGCGGTTAAAAGTTGGTTTTTTCACCGCAAATTTCTTACATAATTCTGCGGTGAAATGCGTAACCGACTAAAGTAAGCGATGAACTTACAAAAATGCACCACATTTCATTGCTTAAAACATGTTGCCGTCCTTGCAAGGCTTCGAACTTTTCACCTCCTGCATGTCAGCCACTTTTTCTTCCCCTGCGCCACTTCTCAATCTAGCATGTTTGTTTTGAATTAAAATCGAATTCACTCTTTTTGTAAAACGTACCCGTTGAACTTTTTTAAGATTAGCGGTGAAATCACTAATTTTAGCGATGAAATGCGGTAAAAAGTGGTAATTTTTTGTAAATTCACTGCCTACTCCATAAGTGAAATTAAATAAATTCGCCGCTTAAAAATAGTTTCAAACAGATGGGAAGAAAAGAAAAACAAGTTTTTTGAAGAACCAGCTACAAAATTTTCAGACAAATGATTAATCGTGGGTAAATTTTTCATGTGTCTTTTAATAAAGTTATCTTAACCTCGTTGAACAAAAGACAATTCAAAGCGCGTTCTAAGCGGTGAATTTTTGTATGTTCACCACTAAGTTAAGCGGTGAATTTATGTAATTTCATCGCATTCACCGATTATCTTACATAATTTGGACACTTTTTTAAAAGCGGTGAATTTATGTAATTTCGCCGCTAAATTCAGCGATTAAACTATGTAATTTCACCGCTACCAGGCGATAAAGGCTTTTTTCACCGCATTCACCGCCTGATTTATGTTATTTCACCGCACTCACCGCTTATCGTGCCAAATTTTCCGCATTCACAGCTTATCTTGCATAATTTTGCATTGAATGGCTTTGACACCTCGACCCGAGTTAGAAGAGGATGAAACATAAACGAAAAATCCGAAAAAGAGGAAAGCAGACAGAGTTCACAGTCGCCAAACAGTTCGGGTTCTTATCAGCTCAAAGCAAAACATCTTTTTTTCTCATCAATTCACACCAGTTGACAAAAATGTACAAAAGTATAACCAACTAATGTCGTGCGAATTGCTCTCAAGCAACTAACGAGCCGTTGGTTTATTCTGATTACAGTTTAAGAAAGCTAGACATAGTTTAATTGAGGAGCGGAGTCAGTGGTTGCATTGGGGGGGGGGGGGGGGGGGGCTTGACGGGGGCAAGATGAACAGCACGGGAAAAAGCTTTCATGTTGGGGTTGCTGGGGAGGGGGGGTTGATGCAGCTCTGAGTCCAAGAAAAGATGAGTCTTGTATGCTTCCATATCTAACAAAGCTAGTGCACATGAAACAGTACAATTGAACAAACCTCTGTGCTCTTTCAAATCGATAAATACCTCATTTGACATTATCGGAAGGGTGACAATTTTCACAAACTTAATTTCTGAAGTACACAACTTTTTGAAGTCTCGTTTTGAATAACAGGAGTAGTATAGTAAGTTGCCTAGTGCTTGTAGGGGGGGGGGGGGGGTCCGAACCCCCCCTACAAGAAATTTTACCTCTGAAAAAGTGATTTTCTCTAAGTCAAATCAAGTTTTTTGGCTAACTTTTGCCAGCCTGGGTGCATTCTCACCCAGTCTGGCAAAAGTTAGCCAAAAAATTTGATTTGACTTAGAGAAAATCACTTTTTCAGAGGTAAAATTTCTTGTAGGGGTGGTGTTCGAACCCACCACCCTACAATCACTGGGCAACTTACGGCTGTTCCAATATTCACTAGAGAATAACTGGATAGATCCTAAACTCATGGAATATCATAACATGATTTTTTTAAAAACTCGAAAAACCCTATATGAGACACCTGATGCCTACAACTTGGAAAAAAATTCAAAAATTTTCAAAAATTTTTTCGAAAATTTTTCAAAGTTTTTCAAAGTCCTAAAATTGTCTGAAATGGATTTTGCGCTATGAAAGAGCACTCAAAAGTGATTTTTTGTTGACTTCACTTTTTTCACCTAAGTAGTATAGGGGTCGAAACATAAAAATTTCGAAGTTTTTGAAAAAAAAATTTCAAAATTTTTTGGAGTCCTAAAATGGTCTGAAATGGACTTTGCGCCATGAAAGAGCACTCAAGAGTGATTTTTTGTTGACTTCACTTTTTTCACCTGTGGAGTATGGGGGTCAAAACATATAAAAATTTCGAATTTTTTGAAAAAAATTTTCAAAATTTTTCGAAGTCCTAAAATGGTCTGAAATGGATTTTGCACTATGAAAGAGCACTCACTCAAAAGTGATTTTTTGTTGACTTCGGTTTTTTTTCACCTATGAAATATAGGGGTCGAAACATGTAAAAAATTTAAATTTTTGAGAAAAATTTTTCAAAAATTATAAAAGTCCTAAAATGGTCTGAAATGGATTTTGCGCTATGAAAGAGCACTCAAAACTGATTTTTTTGTTGACTTCATTTGTGCAACCAAGTAGGACCGGAAAAACTCAGTTTCTGAAGTAGTCTGAAATAAGTCAAAGAGTAGTCAGAAGCAGTTTTTGTTAACAATACTTTTGCAAATGTTCAGTATGATGTGGAAAGGTTGGCTTTGTTTTTTTATATACATATGTAACTATGTATATTTATATCAAAACAAGTACGTATATTTGCTTGCATGTGTTCAAAATTGCAATTTTTATGTCAGAATGAACAATCGAAAGAAAGGAAAGAATGAAACTTTTATGTACATATTTATGCGTATTCATGAATATACTGGAAGTATATATGGAAGTGTATATTGGTTTATAAGTAAATATAACTGTGCTTAAGTTTAGTAATATGTTTGTATGAGTATAAGCTGAAATGTATGTTTGTGGGTAGAAACTGTAAATGTGTGTAATTGTGAAGACGTTTTTGTTTTTATGTGTGTATGTTTTTCTATATCTATACAGTGGATTTTATGTATATATGTCTGAATGTGTTTATGTATTTATGTATTTATATGTTTGCAATCAGACGAGAGCGAGAGAGAAGGAGATAAGTCCCTGGAGGGCAATTTAATTGCCTTGAAATATGTTGTTATTTGTCTCCACGATCCCATAACATTATATGTTGTAAACAGGTTATGACCTTCAGCGCTGATAAACTCTGTCCTCTGAACATTGGCAAGCAAAATATCACAACCGATGACGACAACAATTTTTTTGATTTTCTGAGCATGCTTTTTTTGAAAATCTGAGTTTTCTACACCTAGCTAGCTACCATGTTAAAAACTATCAAGATTTTTTACAGAAAAGAAATTGAATTCATGTTGTTTGTCTTTGAATCCTTGGCAAGAAAAAGTTGCAACACAGAAGACAAAAACAACTTTTTGATTTTCTGAGCATGCTTTTTTTAAACATATTTTCTTACACTTATTCAGCTACCCTTCTAGGATTGAGCAAGATTATTTACAGGAAAAATGTATTTGAGATAAATTGTTGAGAGAGAAACAAAAAATTGAGCTAAGTAAAAAGAATCAATTCTGTAAAAAACAGAAAAATTTGGTAGAAAAACTATGATACGCAGGAGCAGCTGAACTTTTTAGTTAAATGAAGTAGAATGATAGGAATTCATCAAGAGCTTGAATGAGACAAAAAGTGTAACGATGTACAAGAAGAGTAGTTTCCACTGGAACTGTAAAAATAGCTAAATTTTCAAAAGTTAATCAGCCAATTGATCAATTAAGCAAGAAGAAACACAACCTCTGCATCTGCGGGGGTTGCTAGAAACAGCTTCAGCCAGTAGTTTATAAGTCTTGTTTGCGTATTGGGAATAGCACTAATGGATAATTCGTGCTGTGACTGAAATCTTAAACAAAAGCGAATCGCTTCTTCAGTAAATGGTTCCAACATAGTGAATACACATATACTCAACTATTAAACAGTGGAAGTAAATTACCAGAGCACCTCAAGCCAGCAAAAATCGAATGAGTGCATTATTGTTCTTTCTTGAATCAAATTTCCTGTGCATTCAGTAACCCTGTGTTAATATTTTGGATTACTTATTGTTCTGTTGACGTTTTAGAATAACATAACCGTAACAATTTTTGATAGAGCATCGGAAAGAGTAACATCCAAAGGAATTTGAAAATGAAAGCAGCAGAGTCTTTATAACATATTATTGGGTTATGAAGCCTGACCAACATCTCGGAATTGAACACAACACTACTGCTACCTACTACTGCTACTGCCGACTACTACTATCTACAACTACTATCTACAATAAGTACCTACTACTACTACTACTGCTACCTACCAGTACTACCTACAACTACAACTAGATACTATTACTAACTACTACAACTACTTATTGGTTCTAATTTACACTAGTACCTACTACTACTTCCTTTTATTACCTTCAATTTTTACCTATTGTTTACTAGCTATCTACAAGAATGTGTTTATGTTTTTCTAAAAAACGAAAACATTTTTTATCTCTAGGGACTCTTTAAGCATAAACAACAGAAGCTTTTATCTATCTCAAATTAGTTTGTCCTGACTGACACAGACCGATAGAATATACCCGCCAATATTTTCAACAAATCATTAAGTTTTTGAAGTTTTTTCAAAGATATAAAAAACTTTGTCGTAATCATTAACTCAGTAATTTTGAACTCAATGTTAATTTGTTAATTAACAATTAAAAAATCCATGGTATGATATATCAGGTTGATATTTAACTAATTAAATCAATGTAGGTTTTTACTGTTTCGCGAAACAGTCTGATTTTTAGAGCTTCAAATAAATTTTATTGCTATGTTCTTTTTTGAACTGCAAATTTTGCATACTTTTTCCCTTATGAGGGATCAGTCATAAACTTAAGTCTTTTTGATCAAATGCTATTTTTTTGTTCATTCAATGTATGATATCTGATTCCATTTGCAATTAATTGATAGATATGAAACGCAAACTTTTTCAAAATTTCGAATATGAAGGATTGTATAGCGTAAACATTGACTGGTTCACAATGGCGTTGCGTTATGTCTATTTATAATATCAACTTGCTTCCTTCAAAATTGCCTAGTGTGTGAATTAATGGAAACAAACATTTTACAACGTACCTACATTATCCAAAAAACTTAGGTTTTTTCTCTATATGGTTGTTTTCGTATGTTTATTCAGAGTCACCTGTTGATTCAGTTGTCAGGTAACACACAACTTTTTCTGAATTTTTACGTTTAAAAATTTGTAAAAACTGAAAACTGCTGGGATAGCTTGCCAGAAGGACATGTGTTAGTTGAGTTTCATACTAACCTTAGCTTCGGCTCAGGATAAGTTCACAGCTAAGACTGTAATTGTGAACTTTTTATTCATTAAAAGTTTAGCGCTACGTGATTTTGCAATTTTTGTTATATTAACTTCTTCCTGATTTTATTGAATTTCATTTGGTCATTGTGTATCTGATGAAATATAAAATTAAATTAACCTCATGAAACGTTTCTCAACAAAATTAAGTGAAACAGTCTTGTTGGATTTGAGAGCTGAAACAAAAACCTTGAATTTAGGTGTTTAGGTGAATACATTTTGTTTGGTTTGAACGTCTGCTTACACTCAATGGGCACCAAATGGTTCCAGAGAAGTACTTTTCGTGGTATATGAAACAAAATTCTTCTTTATTAGTGTTCAAAACTCAACAACCGGAGTCGGTATGACTTTGGATAAGCAAGTATAATAAAATTGTGAAACATGGCCAATCACTTTACCTAAAAGTTGAACCATTAAGTTCGAGTTTGTGTTTGTGATCTAAAAATAGTTTTCAAGGATAACTTGACTTTTTAAATAAAAAAGACTTGTTTTTTAGTATTCAAAACTCAACAAACGGAGGCGGTATGGATTTCGATAAGCAAGTAAAATAAAATGGCGATGCTTGGTCAATCGTTTTACATAAAAATTGAAGTTTTGAGTTTGTGTCTGAATTTGTGATCTAAAAACACTATTCAAGGATAATTGACTTTGAAAAAAGAGTACTTTTAGTACTAAAAACACAATAATTGGTGACCGTGTAACTGGGAATTACCAAATATAATGAAACGTGATCACTTGGCCTATCGTTCTATTTAAATGTCAAAGTTTGAGTTTGTGTTTGAGTTTCTGATCTAAAAATAGTATTCAAGGGATAATTAGGTCAGAATAGTTGAGTTGTGTTATAAAGTTGAGAACGCAAAACAATTGAAACACGTTCTCGCATTCTATTTAAACTACAGCTATATATGTGTCAAAAAAGCTGAGGAGACCTTCTGCTTTTACTAAGCTTTTTGATATAGTTTACTTTATTATATAGACTCTGTTCACATGGTCTGTTATGTAATCTTTACTGCACGAGTTCTACAAGCATTCCTGCAGACTAAGATATTGCATTTTTCTGTAGAAAAGAACAGAAAAAACTCATGATTTTTCTGAAATCAGCAGTGTTGATATACTTTACCAGTAAATCTTGAAAAGGGCGGTCAGTGCAACTTCTTAAATTATTATTTTTCTCTGAAGAATGTTCGGCTAATGAACTTTAAATATTGCAAAATAACTAACATGGAGATATTTGAATTCATGACCACATTAGGTAACAGTTAACACAACTAACTTTGATTTTTTCCTACCATAAAAACCGTCAACACAGTCAGTAGAAATCAGATTAGACGCTTTGATGCCATCGTCAAACTGACAAGTACAATTCTACATTCTGTTGGTCAATTTGGAAAAGGTTCCAGTGTTAAAACCCTGCTATCCATAGTAAATTAAGTTCAAAGTTTAAAGTATTCAAAGTTTTTGGAAATTAGTGTTTTAGTTTTCTATGTGTTAATAAGTAATATGGGCTTTGTGCACCTCGTTTTGATGGTATCTTACCGAAAGGGTTTCTATGTTTTCAAACGTTTGTTTGTTATGGATGATATGAAGAGGCGATTTGAGTTCTTTCAACTGAGTCAAAGACCAAAAAACCAGCAAAAAACAAATCCCGATTATAGAGGCAATTAGGCTAATTTGATTTCTAGGTTTTTTAATGCAGTATTTTAATTATCTCCGAGCTTAAGCAATGTGAGAAATATGTAAAAACGTCTCTTAGAAAAAAGTTCCAGATGGAATTTTACTACTATGTGGTATAGAGTTCCAGATGGAATTTTACTACTATCTATAACGATAAATGGTTGAATCATTATGTACAAGAAAAAGTTTTTTTTCACCCGTAATCATATAGCAAAACCTTAACCTTCAATAAAGCTTTACTGATCTGCAACTAACGCTAAGAATCAGCGGCCTCACAGGAAGTATGTAAAAAATTTTTCGTGGCGCTCAAAAAAGGAAACCCCTAACGGAACTGCAAATTTACCAAAGGTAAAGAAAAGAAACGTTTTCCACGTTAAATTTGTTTTTTATTTGAAAGACTTAAAGTAAAACAATGCCTAGCTGACATAAAAAAAGATTTAGACTATGCAAAAAAAGTTTTATAATACTTCCCTGTCAAACAAATAGTAATGAACAAGCTCAATTTTCATTACTACTGTCAAGATGGATAAAAGAGCAATTCTTAAACTTTCACAATTCAACTATTTTCTTTCACGATTCAGGCAAAAAGCGGTGAATAAGTTCACGGCGTAGAGAGATAGAGGCGAGACCAGACAATACCTGTCATCGCTGTGTACAGATGTTAGAATTTACATAGGTGTTAAGACAAGTGATAGAAAGTTTACTGCGTACAACTGAATTGAGTCATCAAGTGATTGAGACTGAATGAAATGAACTAAAGTTTGAACAGGTTCCCGAATGGGTGGATAGTATAATAATATATGGATGTTAGTAGTGTTTATAATAGTAGGTGAGTCTTTGTTTCAGATCCTGACGGGTATTTCCGTACCACACTCCCCCTTTTTCAGTTTTTCGGCATTATATGTCGAAAATGTGGTTTAGGTGGTCAACGTCTTCTGGGTCCAATGATGAAATGGGGCTCTGTTCTAGGGTTGTGCGGTGCGGAATTTCCGAAGGGGCCGTGCTGTAGCTTGACTGCGGGCTATCACTGTGGTCCGGGTTCCTGCATCTCTCGTCGTCAGACAGTGAGTGTTCTATGGAAATGTTGGTATCTTTGTTTGTTGTCTTTGTTGGCCCTGTGGGTGGGGGTTCTTGTCCTGCGGTGATTGGCGCTGTTACTGGTTCCTGTGGCATGATATTGTGGTCGCTGTCCGACTCAATGAGGATGGTTACTGGTACCTCGTCATCTATGTTGTGGCTGGTCTTTGTTATGGTTGGTTGCTGTTGTTGTTGTATGTCCCGAGTGGTTTCTGCTCTTGTGGGTTGAATAAGCTGCTCCATGTTCCGAACGGGTGCGGGTGGGGTTTCTACCATATTGTCTTTGTTTATGGGTAGTTTTTGCACGATTCGTTCGACGGATCCTCGGCCTTTGTTAGTGGTGTGCATAAAGTCTTTTGGTGAACTCGAAGTGACTATTGTTATCGGGCTTTGTACTGGTGAATCGGATACTAGATTGATGACTTCTACTGTATCCGAGTTATTCCACTTGTCCAGGTCAGTGCTTACAATGGAGGAGTATCGTCTTTGCCTTCGTTTCGCTTGTTCAATTTTTGATTGGGCTAGTGCTGCCTGTTTTGATTTTGTTTCGAATTGTGGGACGTGTATTCTTTTTGTGGGCTGCTGTGGTTTTCTTCTGGGGCTACCTGCTTTGCCTTTCCTTTGTTTCTGTCTTTGTTTTGTTGAGGTTTCTTTCTTGGTTGGCTTGGTGGCGGCTTGTTCTAATTGTCTGCTTGTGCCCGGTTGGGGTTCCTGTTGTTGTGTTAGCTGTTCTGCTGCCCACTTTTCGTTTTGTTTCTTCTCATCTAAATAGAATTTCTTAATTTTCTCTCTATTTCTCTTATATTCGCCGACGGTCTTGCACGCTACGAAGTCTATCAGTCTAGGTTTGTTTCGGATTATTTCGGTGGCTATTGCTATGTCGCTTTTTCTGATTACTGTATCTTTTCTTTTTTGTGTCGATTGTGATTGTGTGGGGTGTATAATTTGTTATTGTCCCATCCGGGATTATATTCCATAGTGGCTTAAGTGTGCCTCGCGGTTCCTTCACTCTACGCATTATTGTTTTTCTTGCTACTTGGTTTCTTTCTTTTACTAATACTGATGTTTTATCTCCGAATGTAATGCTTAGTTTGTCGGGTACGATTTTTATGGGAGAAATGGTCTTACGTTTTTGCGCCATGGGTGCGCGTTTTGTGGCCAGGGGTTCTTCATCAGAGTCTGATTCAGCGCCGGGGGACTGGTATTGTATGTCCAGATGTGGCTCAGAGTCAGAGTCTTGATTCCGGATGCTTGCCTCGCTCAGCATGGCCTGCTTCAATTTCTTCTTGTCTAAATGGAAATTCTTTATTTTATTGTATGATAAGTTTTTGTGGTTTGGCTTTTTTAGTATGTTAGTTAATTGTGTGTTTGCTGTTCTACCAAAATGTGCTTCGAACGGAGTGATGCGTGTTGTTGTGTTGGGGATCAGTCTAATATTCTCTATTATGTGTGTGATTTTATCGGCTAATGTTTCTTTGTCCCATTTGGGATCTATATTTATTGCCGATAGTCGTCTTTTTATTGTTTGTATCATACGTTCGACTAATCCTGTCCCTCTGTGATCTCCTGCTGGGGCTAGGATTAACTTAATGTTGTTTTCTTTGCAGAAAATTTCGAAGTTTTTAGATTTGAACGCCTGTGCCTGGTCGCACCTTAGCGATCTTGGTATGCCGTGGAATGTCATGTAGCTTTTTAGAAATTCGATTGCTGTTTCAGTGTTGCAATTGTGGTATGCCTTTGCGTGGGGGTATCTAGAAAATCTATCTACCGAGACTAGGATGTATGTGTCTTTATTATTGTCTAGTGTTGGTCCTGTGAAGTCTATTTGTACTTCTTCATTAGGTTCTTGTAGATTGTTTAGATGTGTATGTTTATTTTTTGGAATAATTGATTTTAAGTTCTTACCAATGGCTGTGCAAGGTTTGCATCTTTGTGCCATTATGACGATTTTCCGGTGTATGCGGGGAAACCAGATGAGTTGCGCCATGTACATCATTCCCACTTGTCCCGTATGGGTTTTGTGGATTGATTGTAGTGCAATATCGCGTAAATTAGGAGGTATGTAAAGTTTGCCATCGTAAAGGATACAACCGTTTTCGTTCACGGATAGGTCTTTTTTGAGTGTATGCCAGTAGCGGGAGTAATGTTTTAGTGCGAGCCAGTCCTGGTTTTGGATCATTTTGCGTATGCGGTTGCTCTGGTTGTCTAATTTGATCGCTTCTGATATGAAGTTTTTGTTCATTACTTTGTGTAAGTTCGATAATGGGATGTTGTTTTCCGATTGGGTGTTATCAAAGGGGTTTTTTGCCCGAGTGGGGTCTAGAGGGGTTAATCCTTTACCTAGATTATTGTCGGTGTCTGTTTGTGTTGCGATAGTGACCGATCTTGGGGGATTTAGTTGTTGGGGTTGGTTGTTTGCGGTAGTATTTTCTTGAAGGGGATTCATCTTTTTAATTCGGGGGCGTTTATAGATTGGCTTGTTAAAGGTGTTACAATATGGTTTATTTCGGGTACAAACGAATACGTTGGAACTTGTGTAATGATTTGGAATTGAATTTTGATGAAAGTGTGAATTAAAGTAATTTGAATATGGAATTGTTTTTGAAGAATTTAAAGAATTAATGTGTAAAGAAGATTTAGAGTGATTGCACGAGTGCGACTGATTTGAACGACAATTTTGGCAAAAAGCGTGTATGTTTTGTTTGCTTTGCTTACTGGTCTTTATTACGTCATGATTTCTGTGCTTTATTGTTTGCGCATTCTGATTGGTTGAAATTCTTTGAGCGTTCTTTAGTGTGTATTTAAATGTGTTTATTAAGTTTACTACATAATTTTTGTCGCTTTCGAGAGGTTGGGGTGCTGGAGAGATCGGATATCTGCTAAAGTAGTCTGCGAATCCCATGTTTTTTCCTGGTACGTGTTGTACTGTAAAGTGGAAGGGTAGTAATCTGTCTACCCAACGGGTCAAGCGGCTTTGGTATGTTTTGTTTCCCCTGTCGTTTTTCAGGGCCGAAAGGAGTGCTTGGTGATCTGTTTGGAGTTCAAATTTGGAGCCGTATAGGTAATATTTGAAATGTTCTAATGACCATACGACCGCTAATAATTCTAATTCGTTGGTACTGTATTTTTGTTCATTATTATTTAAGAATCTGCTAGCATATGCTATTGGGTACCAGTTGTTGTTTAAATATTGTTCTAAGCACGCTCCAAGTCCATTTTTACTTGCGTCACATCTTACCCGTGTGGGTTTTGTTGTATCGAAGTGTTTATTTTCTATAATATGTGTTATTGCGGTTTTGATTTTGTTGAATGCTGAATCATGTTCACTTGCCCATTTTAGCTTTGAACCTTTTATACTGTTTTTTGTTGATAATAATGGTCTTAGGGGTGCTGTTAATTCTGCTAAATTGGGAATGAATTTTATCATATGGTGCATGCTGCCCATGAATGATCTAAGTTGTTTTAGTGTGTGGGGTGGGTCCATTTCTGAGGTGGATTTTGTTTTCTTTTCGGTTGGGATTATCCCGTTCGGGTTTATTCTGTAACCAAGCCATATGATTTCCGTTTGGGCGAATTCGCATTTTTGAAGGCTTATGGCTAAATTTTCTTTGTCTAGTCTGGATAGTACTCTCATTATTTCTTTTTCGTGGCTGTCTAAGGATCCTTTAGTGATAATTATGATATCATCTAAAAATGCGTGTGCTGAATTTATATTGTTTAATGTGTAGTCTATCGCTTTTTGAAATGTTGCAGGCATGTCAGTGAGTCCGTAAAAGCCGTTGATGAATCTGTATGTTCCTGTGGCGTTTCCGCCCAGGATATTAAAGTTGCAGTGTTTTTGTGTGTCTTTGTGTAGTGGGTTTTGGCTGTATGCATATTTTAGGTCAATTTTTGAGAAGTAAAATGTGCCTGGTTTGTTTTTTTGTTCGCTAATTTTTTTGGATATGGTGTCCATTAAGTGGTCAATGCTCTCTATTTGATATTTGTTTTTGTGTATCGCTTCGTTGAGTTCTTTTGAATCGAGTGCTATTTTGATAGAGTTGTCACTTTTTACAGTGATCACTACCGGGCTTATGAAATACTCGTCTGAGCATTTTTCTAGTTTAATTATTTGTTTGTCTTCTATTAATTTTCTTAGTTCTTTTTCGACTTTGTCAATTAGGTGAATAGGTACCCTTCTTCCTTTGTGTTGTGTTGGTTTGAAGTATTGCTTAAATGTTGATTTGGCTATGTGGTTTTTTGATTTTCCCACGCGGGTGCATAAGTGTGGGAAGTTTTTGAAAATTTTTTGTGTTATTTGTTTTTGGTCCGGATTGATGAAATTAACTGTTTTCTCACCTTGTTTTGTTTGTGTCAGGTGGATCCCCAGTTTTTGTAGTATGTCCCTGCCCAGTAGGTTCACGGTATTGTGTGGCACTACCAGTATTTCACAGTCTTTTGCTACTGAGTTTCCTGAAGAGAGGTGTATATTGAGCGTACTGATTATTTTGATTTTGTTGTTGTTGAAGCATCTGAATTCTCCTATTTTGGGTACGTTGTTTTGTATTTTCTTTCCAAGTTTGTTTATCAACGTATTTGCTGTTTGTTGTGATATGAAGCTTCTTGGGCTTCCTGTATCGACTAACCAATGTATCTTGCTTTTTCCCGATTGGGTCTCTAACCAATATTCTCCCATTTGGGTTTTATTTATCTTGTTTACTCTTGTTTGTTTCCAGTCCCATTTGACTAGGTTGATTGTGTTCCAGTCTTCCATCATTTCCCTTATATAGCATGCGCTTTCTGGGTCGATGGATTCATCTTCTTCTGATTTGTTGCTTCCTGCATTTGATAAGTCCTCTGTGGAAGTTGTTTTAATGTTTCTTACTCTTCTTGAGTTTGGATTGTAATTGTTGTTTTGGTTGGTCGATATTGTACTTCTGTTTTGTATGTTGTTTCTGATTGATGGTTTTTGTGTTGGTCGGGGTGGCATTTCAGCTCTGCACATTTTGGCATAATGGCCTATTTTCTTACAAATCCTGCATATCTCGTTCTTTGCTGGGCAGTTGCTGAGATGCCCGGGTATAAATTTGTATCCGCATTTCTAGCAATCTGAGATTGGTCCTGATTTTGGAGTTTGTAGTATACCTTTACGTTGTTGTATTTTTTGTCTGTATTGTGTGTTGTTGCCTCTTATGTATTGTACGTCTGAGGATCCTTGTGGGCTTAATTCGAATT
This sequence comes from Convolutriloba macropyga, assembly GCF_964194025.1. Lineage (NCBI taxonomy): Eukaryota > Metazoa > Xenacoelomorpha > Acoela > Convolutidae > Convolutriloba > Convolutriloba macropyga. The sequence goes on along the minus strand of NC_134473.1, from coordinate 5,998,881 downwards.
GAGATCTACTTGTGTTTGTCATTTTTTGTTTGTTTTCTTGGCCTCTTTCTCTTGCCAGTGCGTATTGTAGTGTTCCAATCGGGTCTCGGTCTTCCGATAATAAGTCCATTTGAATTTGTGGATTTCTCATGCCTTGAATGAAAATGCTTTTAACTAGGCTATCTTCGAGGGCTTCCCAATTGCACAGTGCTGCCTTTTGTTTGATTCTAGAATGGAATTTTTCCAGTGATTCGTTTTGTTCTTGTTTGCAGTTAAAGAATTGAAAGCGATCAAATGTTTCGTTTCGCACTTCTTTAAATGTTTCCTTTAATTGTTCGACAAATGCATCTGTTGTGCATTTTGACATTTCCGTGTGGGGATTTCTTTGGTGAAATATGTTTGTAGCCTCTTGGCCTAGGGAGAGGTAAATGAGGCTTTTTATTTTTGTGTCGGCCTCGTCCCACGGGGTGTTGTCAATGTAGGGGCCTTTGTCTTCTACTGCTAAGCATTGATTTTGCCAGTCAACTTTTCTTTTGATGTTGCGCTGTTCGCGTTGCCTTTTCTCGGCTGTTGTTTCGTCTGATGTGGGTGGTTCATAACAGGGCTCGTGTGGATAATCGAGTTCTGCACTTTGTGGTCTGGGTCTAAGTAGTTTTTCTACTTGTATATTTTCCTTGGCTGTTATGGCCAGTTTTACTGTTTCGAACCATTTTTCCCACACTATATTTGGTTGTGGTCCGTTGTCCCAATATAGTGTTACTCCTATTGGGGATTTAGCTATTGCTGACTGCGCCATGTCAAGATGGATAAAAGAGCAGTTCTTAAACTTTCACAATTCAACTATTTTCTTTCACGATTCAGGCAAAAAGCGGTGAATAAGTTCACGGCGTAGAGAGATAGAGGCGAGACCAGACAATACCTGTCATCGCTGTGTACAGATGTTAGAATTTACATAGGTGTTAAGACAAGCGATAGAAAGTTTACTGCGTACAACTGAATTGAGTCATCAAGTGATTGAGACTGAATGAAATGAACTAAAGTTTGAACAGGTTCCCGAATGGGTGGATAGTATAATAATATATGGATGTTAGTAGTGTTTATAATAGTAGGTGAGTCTTTGTTTCAGATCCTGACGGGTATTTCCGTACCACAACTACTTTAACGAACTTGTAATTTTAGAACCTCAATGGTTTGCCTGGAGGAAACTCATAAGAGAACGGACAACTATTCACTTCTTGCACCTATTGGAAATTTCGTTCTGATACGTTAAATGCTTACTATTCTTGATACCATAGCTTTATGGATTAACGAAGTTTTGCGTCCGCGTTATTGAATACTAAGCTTTTGAAAATTTTATGAATTACTTAAATAACATACTGAAATACTTCATATTGACACATAGCTTCAAAATCTACTGAGTGAATTCTGTGGAAACTAAATGTTCCATGACATACACAAGTTGTTGCACATGTATACAGAAAACACTAGTGCATACTTACGTCTATGGTTCAAATTGAGCCTTTGAGCAAAACATGTTTGTTATATACTGACAGAAAACGTGAGCAGAGGTTTTCTTATCGTTCTTCAATATAAACCACGTCAATACTAAGCAAAATCAATGCTATTGTACAAATAACTTGATATTAAACCTACGACTAAGAACCAGTTACCATATAACCTAGAAGCAATTGTAGCCATAAAGGACAAACAATAAGGTCAATAGGTGAATTTAAGTGAATTTGATTTGTCCTGTTTATTCAATAGCTTTATTTAAGTTAACGTTATACTGGAGCACGCTGTGGGTCGAAATGTATTCCTTAATAAATAAACATTTGCAAGCCTATGTACTCACTCTATTTTTATCTCAACTTTTGCTGCAGCCCAGTAGAATACATGTATATACGCCTTCTTGATCACAGACAAAAGAATACTTAAGCAAACTAATAAAAATGCCTTTAACCGAAAATATTATGCAAGAGTTTTGCAGAGCAGAATGAACTTCTCACAATATAAGTATTTTTCTTCATGAATAATCAAGTGTTCAAGTTGAATTTTTGTTTCAACCGGTGACTTGTAAGAGAGCTGAAGTGAAAAGAAGCCAACTTAAAAGAGAGCCGACATTTCATTTAAATTATTAGTTGATAATTTAAGATAAATTTTATGGCCAATTAAGTTGACTTCTCAAATGAGACTAATAAATTTTTCACCAATCATAACCGAGTATTTGAGAAATGAAAATTTAATATCTCCTAGTATAGACACTGAAAATGAATTAAAAATTAAATATCTTGAAACCATCGCGGACCATGGCCATGCCTCAGCGGCTCTTGGGACTTGATGTGAAACTATCATAAGCGAACATGAGACCAATTAACCCGCTCATGTACTTTTTTAGTAATCAACTAACAAATTGGGGTATTTAACAGCGACTTTTTGATTTCGGCTCTCCATAAATCAAAACAAAATGCGGCGGTTTGTAATGTCGAATCTCTTGCGCGTATCCGTTTCAACATTTTCTGAAAAAAAATTTACGGTTTGGTGATCCTACTCTACTACAAATTTCTGACTTTCTACTCCTTTGAACAGGCTGAACACCGTTCCCTGTTTCTCTGACGTGGATAATGTTGAATCAACAAACTGTATTTTGAAGGAGTGGTTTTGCAACTACTAAATTTTGGATAATAAGCATACACAATGAAGTTTAATAATGCACAGCGTTTCAAAATAACAGGTTATAAATGGAAACAATTCAATACTGAAAACGAACGTCTAGTTCATAAGCTTTAATTAACTTTTCAGTTCTAGTTGTTATTGTCACATGAACACCTCACATTTTCATCGAATCTCATTCTTTTTGGAAAATTTCCACTGTGAAGTACACATCCTCGAACTACACGATGACTCCTCTTTTGTAGAGCTCTGTTAGACGATGGCTCAGTGCCAAATTTCTGGAAGTTTTCTTCAATTTTTGAGTTTTCTTCAAGAAGACTAGGGAAACGTTCTAAGATGGAAGATATCACAGTCTTTCTGTTATCATCGGATGTGGATGATGTAGTATGATCAATTTTTATCGTGAATAGTGGTTAGTTTGGTTTCATTTCTGCATGATTCGAGATTTTTCCACATATTTTCCAAATCTTCTAAAGCAGAGAAGTATTCTTCATGGCTCTTGAAGAGGGGCATACTTTCGAAATCGTAACTGTGCAAAATCCTCTTGATGTCCATGGGAAGTGATCCTATGTTAGAAGTCAAAGGATTGGGTATATGCTGAGAAGTTATTTCAGTTTCCGAGGGGGATGAGTTGTTGATAAAGTCTTCTCCTTCGGTTATATTAGGTAATGTAGTAACAAAATCGAAAAATTTTTTGGGTATGAGGCAATGATCGAAGTTAGTCCAGCTTGAAATTGAACTATCCTTCCTTTGTTGTATAAAGGCAATATTGTTTTCATATCGAGTTTGATAGACAATTGTGCGCTGAAATGAGCCTTCAAATTGCGTTAGGATATGATACATTATAAGTTAGAAACCGGCAGTTGAGTTTGGGTTTTGGCATACACTAACTGAATGGAATACCACTCAAGAATGAAAACGCTAAAATGTTATTTTGAGAAGCAAGTCATTCAGTTAAAAGTAAATTCAAACTGTTGGCTGGGATGTTAGCATTCGTTCTATTAGCCTAATTAGCCAAATAGTTTCCAATGAATACCTATAACATTTCGAGGAGGCCTCAGTTGTTAAACCTGTTAGACTAATTCTTATAGGTTTTCATTCGTAATGAATTGAAGTTTCTCCTAAGTACCTCGGACATTGACATTTCAAGGTTTTGATCTGACTGCTAGGCATAAAGCAGAAGAATTGATTTGTGCGTGAGAGAAGTTCAGTCTGCTCTGCAAAATTCTTGCATAATATTTTCGGCTAAAGGCACTTTTATTAGTTTGCTTAAGTATTCTTTTTTCTGTGATCAAGAAGGCGTATATACATGTATTCTACTGGGTTGCAGCAAAAGTTGAGATAAAAATAGAGTGAGTACATAGGCTTGCAAATGTTTATTTACTAAGGAATACATTTCGACCCACAGTGTGCTCCAGTATAACGTTAACTTAAATAAAGCTATTGAATAAACAGGACAAATCAAATTCACTTAAATTCACCTATTGACCTTATTGTTTGTCCTTTATGGCTACAATTGCTTCTAGGTTATATGGTAACTGGTTCTAAGTCGTAGGTTTAATATCAAGTTATTTGTACAATAGCATTGATTTTGCTTAGTATTGACGTGGTTTATATTGAAGAACGATAAGAAAACCTCTGCTCACGTTTTCTGTCAGTATATAACAAACATGTTTTGCTCAAAGGCTCAATCTGAACCATAGACGTAAGTATGCACTAGTGTTTTCTGTATACATGTGCAACAACTTGTGTATGTCATGGAACATTTAGTTTCCACAGAATTCACTCAGTAGATTTTGAAGCTATGTGTCAATATGAAGTATTTCAGTATGTTATTTAAGTAATTCATAAAATTTTCAAAAGCTTAGTATTCAATAACGCGGACGCAAAACTTCGTTAATCCATAAAGCTATGGTATCAAGAATAGTAAGCATTTAACGTATCAGAACGAAATTTCCAATAGGTGCAAGAAGTGAATAGTTGTCCGTTCTCTTATGAGTTTCCTCCAGGCAAACCATTGAGGTTCTAAAATTACAAATTCGTTAAAGTAGTAATGAAAATTCAGCTTGTTCATTACTATTTGTTTGACAGGGAAGTATTCTTAAACTTTTTTTGCATAGTCTAAATCTTTTTTTATGTCAATTAGGCATTGTTTTACTTTAAGTCTTTCAAATAAAAAACAAATTTAACGTGGAAAACGTTTCTTTTTTTACCTTTGGTAAATTTGCAGTTCCGTTAGGGGTTTCCTTTTTTGAGCGCCACGAAAAATTTTTTTACATACTTCCTGTGAGGCCGCTGATTCTTAGCGTTAGTTGCAGATCAGTAAAGCTTTATTGAAGGTTAAAGTTTTGCTATATGATTACGGGTGAAAAAAAACTTTTTCTTGTACATAATGATTCAACCATTTATCGTTATAGATAGTAGTAAAATTCCATCTGGAACTCTATACCACATAGTAGTAAAATTCCATCTGGAACTTTTTTCTAAGAGACGTTTTTACATATTTCTCACATTGTTTAAGCTCGGAGATAATTAAAATACTGCATTAAAAACCTGGAAACCAAATTAGTCTAATTGCCTCTATAATCAGGATTTGTTTTTTGCTGGTTTTTTGGTATTTGACTCAGTTGAAAAAACTCAAATCGCCTCTTCATAGCATCCATAACAAACAAACGTTTGAAAACATAGAAACCCTTTCGGTAAGATACCATCAAAACGAGGTACACAAAGCCCATATTACTTATTAACACATAGAAAACTAAAACACTAATTTCCAAAAACTTTGAATACTTTAAACTTTGAACTTAATGTACTATGGATAGCAGGGTTTTAACACTGGAACCTTTTCCAAATTGACCAACAGAATGTAGAATTGTACTTGTCAGTTTGACGATGGCATCAAAGCGCCTAATCTGATTTCTACTGTCTGTGTTGACGGTTTTTATGGTAGGAAAAAATCAAAGTTAGTTGTGTTAACTGTTACCTAATGTAGTCATGTATTCAAATATCTCCATGTTAGTTATTTTACAATATTTAAAGTTCATTAGCCGAACATTCTTCAGAGAAAATTAATAATTTAAGAAGTTGCACTGACCGCCCTTTTCAAGGTTTACTGGTAAAATATATCAACACTGCTGATTTCAGAAAAATCATGAGTTTTTTTTGTTCTTTTCTACAGAAAAATGCAATATCTTAGTCTGCAGGAATGCTTGTAGAACTCGTGCAGTAAAGATTACATAACAGACCATGTGAACAGAGTCTATATAATAAAGTAAACTATATCAAAAAGCTTAGTAAAAGCAGAAGGTCTCCTCAGCTTTTTTGACACATATATAGCTGTAGTTTAAATAGAATGTGGGAACGTGTTTCAATTGTTTTGCGTTCTCAATTTTATAACACAACTCAACTATTATGACGTAATTATCCCTTGAATACTATTTTTAGATCACAAACTCAAACTCAAACTCAAACTTTGACTTTTAAATAGAGCGATAGGCCAAGTGATCATATTTCATTATATTTGGTAATTCCCAGTTACACGGTCACCAATTATTGTGTTTTTAGTACTAAAAGTACTCTTTTTTCAAAGTCAATTATCCTTGAATAGTGTTTTTAGATCACAAATTCAGACACAAACTCAAAACTTCAATTTTTATGTAAAACGATTGACCAAGCATCGCCATTTTATTTTACTTGCTTATCGAAATCCATACCGCCTCCGGTTGTTGAGTTTTGAGTACTAAAAAACAAGTCTTTTTTATTTAAAAAAGTCAAGTTATCCTTGAAAACTATTTTTAGATCACAAACACGAACTCGAACTCAATGGTTCAACTTTTAGGTAATATGATCGGCCATGTTTCACAATTTTGTTATACTTGCTTATCCAAAGTCATACCGACTCCGGTTGTTGAGTTTTGAACACTAAAAAAGAAGAATTTTGTTTCATATATCACGAAAAGTACTTCTCTGAAACCATTTGTTGCCCATTGAGTGTAAGCAGACGTTCAAAACAAACAAAATGTGTTCACCTAAACACCTAAATTCAAGGTTTTTGTTTCAGCCCTCAAATCCAACAAGACTGTTTCACTTAATTTTGTTGAGAAACGTTTCATGAGGTTAATTTAATTTTATATTTCATCAGATAAACAATGACCAAATGAAATTCAATAAAATTAGGAAGAAATTAATATAACAAAAATTGCAAAATCACGTAGCGCTAAACTTTTAATGAATAAAAAGTTCACAATTACAGTCTTAGCTGTGAACTTATCCTGAGCCGAAGCTAAGGTTAATATGAAACTCAACTAACACATGTCCTTCTGGCAAGCTATCCCAGCAGTTTTCAGTCTTTACAAATTTTTAAACGTAAAAATTCAGAAAAAGTTGTGTATTACCTGACAACTGAAACAACAGGTGACTCTGAATAAACATAGGAAAACAACTATATAGAGAAAAAACCTAAGTTTTTTGGATAATGTAGGTACGTTGTAAAATGTTTGTTTCCATTAAAGTACACACAATTTTGAAGGAAGCAAGTTGATATCATAAATAGACATAACGCAACGCCATTGTGAACCAGTCAATGTTTACGCTATACAATCCTTCATATTCGAAATTTTGAAAAAGTTTGCGTTTCATATCTATCAATTAATTGCAAATGGAATCAGATATCATACATTGAATGAACAAAAAAATAGCATTTGAACAAAAAGACTTAAGTTTATGACTGATCCCTCATAAGGGAAAAAGTTTACAAAATTTGCACTTCAAAAAAAGAACATAGCAATAAAACTTATTTGAAGCTCTAAAAATCAGACTGTTTCGCGAAACAGTAAAACCCTACATTGATTTAATTAGTTAAACATCAACCTGATATATCAAACCGTGGATTTTTTAATTGTTAATTAACAAAATAACATTGAGTTCAAAATTACTGAGTTAATGTATGCGACAAAGTTTTTTATATCTTTGAAAAAACTTCAAAAACTTAATGATTTGTTGAAAATATTGGCGGGTATATTCTATCGGTCTGTGTCAGTCAGGACAAACTAATTTGAGATAGATAAAAGCTTCTTTTGTTTATGCTTAAAGAGTCTCTAGAGATAAGAAATGTTTTCATTTTTTAGAAAAACACAAACACAATCTTGTAGATAGCTAGTAAACAATAGGTAAAAATTGAAGGTATTAAAAGAAAGTAGTAGTAGGTACTAGTGTAAATTAGAACCAATAAGTAGTTGTAGTAGTTAGTAATAGTATCTAGTTGTAGTTGTAGGTAGTACTGGTAGGTAGCAGTAGTAGTAGTAGTAGGTAATTATTGTAGATAGTAGTTGTAGATAGTAGTAGTCGGCAGTAGCAGTAGTAGGTAGCAGTAGTGTTGTGTTCAATTCCGAGATGTTGGTCAGGCTTCATAACCCAATAATATGTTATAAAGACTCTGCTGCTTTCATTTTCAAATTCCTTTGGATGTTACTCTTTCCGATGCTCTATCAAAAATCGTTACGGTTGTGTTATTCTAAAGCATCAACAGAACAATAATAATCCAAAATATTAGCACAGGGTTACTGAATGCACAGGAAATTTGATTCAAGAAAGAACAATAATGCACTCATTCGATTTTTGCTGGCTTGAGGTGCTCTGGTAATTTACTTCCACTGTTTAATAGTTGAGTATATGTGTATTCACTATGTTGGAACCATTTACTGAAGAAGCGATTCGCATTTCTTTAAGATTTCAGTCACAGCACGAATTATCCATTAGTGCTATTCCAAATACGAAAACAAGACTTATACACTACTGACTGAAGCTGTTTCTAGCAACCCCCGCAGATACAGAGGTTGTGTTTCTTCTTGCTTAATTGATCAATTGTCTGATTAACTTTTGAAAATTTAGCCATTTTTACAGTTCCAGTGGAAACTACTCTTCTTGTACATCGTTACACTTTTTGTCTCATTCAAGCTCTTGATGAATTCCTATCATTCTACTTTATTTAACTAAAAAGTTCAACTGCTCCTGCGTATCATAGTTTTTCTACCAAATTTTTCTGTTTTTTACAGATTTGATTCTTTTTACTTAGCTCAATTTTTTGTTTATCTCTCAAAAATTTATCTCTAATACATTTTTCCTGTAAATAATCTTGCTCAATCCTAGAAGGGTAGCTGAATAAGTGTAAGAAAATATGTTTAAAAAACGCATGCTCAGAAAATCAAAAAGTTGTTTTTGTCTTCTGTGTTGTAACTTTTTCTTGCCAAGGATTCGAAGACAAACAGCATGAATTCAATTTCTTTTCTGTAAAAAAACTTGATAGTTTTTAACATGGTAGCTAGCTAGGTGTAGAAAATTCAGATTTTCAAAAAAAGCATGCTCAGAAAATCAAAAAAATTGTTGTCGTCTTCGGTTGTGATATTTTGCTTGCCAATGTTCAGAGGACAGAATTTATCAGCGCTGAAGGTCATAATCTGTTTACAACATATAATGTTATGGGATCGTGGAGACAAATAACAACATATTTCAAGGCAATTAAATTGCCCTCCAGGGACTTATCTCCTTCTCTTTCGCTCTCGTCTGATTGCAAACATATAAATACATAAATACATAAACACATTCAGACATATATACATACAATCCGCTGTATAGATATAGAAAAACATACACACATAAAAACAAAAACGTCTTCACAATTACACACATTTACAGTTTCTACCCACAAACATACATTTCAGCTTATACTCATACAAACATATTACTAAACTTAAGCACAGTTATATTTACTTATAAACCAATATACACTTCCATATATACTTCCAGTATATTCATGAATACGCATAAATATGTACATAAAAGTTTCATTCTTTCCTTTCTTTCGATTGTTCATTCTGACATAAAAATTACAATTTTGAACACATGCAAGCAAATATACGTACTTGTTTTGATATAAATATACATAGTTACATATGTATATAAAAAAACAAAGCCAACCTTTCCACATCATACTGAACATTTGCAAAAGTATTGTTAACAAAAACTGCTTCTGACTACTCTTTGACTTATTTCAGATTACTTCAGAAACTGAGTTTTTCCGGTCCTACTTGGTTGAACAAATGAAGTCAACAAAAAAATCAGTTTTGAGTGCTCTTTCATAGCGCAAAATCCATTTCAGACCATTTTAGGACTTTTAAAATTTTTGAAAAATTTTTCTCAAAAATTTAAATTTTTTACATGTTTTGACCCCTATACTTCATAGGTGAAAAAAAAGTGAAGTCAACAAAAAATCACTTTTGAGTGAGTGCTCTTTCATAGTGCAAAATCCATTTCAGACCATTTTAGGACTTCGAAAAATTTTGAAAATTTTTTTCAAAAAATTCGAAATTTTTATTTGTTTTGACCCCCATACTTCACAGGCGAAAAAAGTGAAGTCAACAAAAAATCACTTTTGAGAGCTCTTTCATAGCGCAAAGTCCATTTCAGAACCTTTTAGGACTCCAAAGAATTTTGAAATTTTTTTTCAAAAACTTCGAAATTTTTGTTTCGACCCCTATACTACTTAGGTGAAAAAAGTGAAGTCAACAAAAAATCACTTTTGAGTGCTCTTTCATAGCGCAAAATCCATTTCAGACAATATTAGGACTTTGAAAAACTTTGAAAAATTTTCGAAAAAACTTTTGAAAATTTTTGAATTTTTTTCCAAGTTGTAGGCATCAGGTGTCTCATATAGGGTTTTTCGAGTTTTTAAAAAAATCATGTTTTGATAATCTATGAGTTTAGGATCTATCCAGTTATTCTCTAGTGAATATTGGAACAGCCGTAAGTTGCCCAGTGATTGTAGGGTGGTAGTAGTATAAAAAAGTGACTAGAACCTCACCGGGCGGGGACGGACACTTTTGGATGCCTGATTTTCTCGGCCCAACAACACCGGGGTGGGACAATTTGAAATTTCTGCGGGGTGGTCATCTACAACGGGTTGGGACAATTTGAAATTTCAAATTGTCCCACCCCGTTGTAGATGGCCACCCCGCAGAAATTTCAAATTGTCCCACCCCGGTGTTGTTGGGCCGAGAAAATCAGGCTTCCAAAAGTGTCCGTCCCCCCCCCCGCGTTGAGGTTATAGTCACTTCCCCCTCGTTGTACCTCTGTCCAGCTCCAATTTTTTTTTTCAAAAAAAATCTGCTAATTCATCTTTCGGTTGATTGTGACATTGTTCAATTTTTTTACAAGCTTGACCCAGTTTTTGTTACGACTGATTGTTTGCTGCGGTGTGTGTTTGTTTGATTAGAACAGTGATATAAACTTTGCACTGTTTTTGCCAGCATTATAGTTAAATATTTGTGAACAATAAAAAGTGTTCAGAGTCGAATTTTTCAATTTTTAAATTTCCTACTAAGGGGTGTCGACACTTGTAAAATTTTTTGAAAAATAGGGCCCAAAAATTTTTTTGCGTTTTTTTGTCTCTAATAGCCGTCAAATGTTGTGAAACATGTTTTGTGAATGATAAAAAGTGTTCAAAGTCGATTTTTTCAATTTTGAAATTTTTCCCTTGAGGGGTGTCAACACTTGTAAAGTTTTTTGAAAAATGGGGTCCAAAAATTTTTTTTCAATTTTTTGTCTCTAATAGACGTTAAATGTTGTGAAACATGTTTTGTGAATGATAAAAAGTGTTCAAAGTCGATTTTTTCAATTTTGAAATTTTTGCCCTAAGGGGTGTCGACACTTGTAAAATTTTTTGAAAAATGAGGCCCAAAAATTTTCTGCGTTTTTTGGTCTCTAATAGACGTTAAATGTTGTGAAATATGTTTTGTGAATGATAAAAAGTGTTCAAAGTCGATTTTTTCAATTTTGAAATTTTTGCCCTAAGGGGTGTCGACACTTGTAAAATTTTTTGAAAAATGGGGTCCAAATTTTTTTTCTCGATTTTTTGTCTCTAATAGACGTCAAATGTTGTGAAACATGTTTTGTGAATGATAAAAAGTGTTCAAAGTCGATTTTTTTTTTTCAATTTGAAAATTTTCCCCTAAGGGGTGTGGAAACTTGTAAAACTTGGGTCCAAAATTGTTTTCTCAATTGTTTTCTCTCCAATACATATCCCCATCATAAAATTGTCTTTTTAGAAAGAGATAGTTTCGATCTACCAACCTCTGGTTATGGGCCCAGTGCGCTACCACTGCGCTATCTTGCTTTGCACACATACATACTCACACACCTACACACACTCACAAAACACCTATACAAGCATAGGTACTTGTGTAACATAAACATTCATTAATTCAGTCATTCATTCGTATGTGCACATATAAATACATATATACAAACTTACATAATTTCATACAAACATTCATACATACTTACATAAATACAATCATACATACATACATACACATACATACATACACACATACATACATTACATACTCGATGATAAAAAAACCCAGTTGTACAAGAAAAACAAGTTTTCACCTAAGTATGTACACAATTATGGTCATAATCACTTATGTCCGTAAATGCATACAAATTGGATAAAAACAACAGTAAAACAACTAACCTGTTAGTAGATGTATGAAATCAATACTGATATATTAATTGGAGAGTCATCGGATCATGCCCAAACACGTTCAGGGTCACAAAACTTTCCAAAATAAACTGACCAATCACAGTGCTTGATTTATTATTCAAGTTGACAACCAATCAGAATTGAAAGATTTATAAACAAATCTCTAACGCTCACGTTCAGTAAACAGTAAATAATGAAGACAATAGGAACAAAAGACATCAAGCTCATTCATGAGAAAGTTTTATCACTGAGAGGTGACATAAATTATACACACATATCTTATCGACAATTATATTTCGTAGCTACTTGTTCTTTGTTAGATCCAGAAGTTGACGGAGAAATAGCACTTAAATTTAGACCCTATGGTGGTTTCATTGGAATTGATAATTCAAGACTAGATCCTTTATTGAAACGGAGCAAAGTGCTACGACTTCATGCTGCATTGCATGACGCCGCTGGATTTATAAAAGATTGCCGAAACAAAGGCCCTGGATATGTTTACGCTTTCCGTTGCTCACCAGTAAACAATTGTCTTTTTGGACACCTGACAGGAATATTATTCATTCCATCAGTGAAAATTTTTCATTCACAATTGTTTCGTGAATTGGAATGCTAGAAAATTTTGGCAGCAAAACCACAAATATAATTGTCCTCGATCTCGAAGGTTTCAAACTCAAGTCACTTGGATTCATTATAAAAGAACTCAGTTTGTGTTCGAGTTACAACGATGCAATATTTTTCAAACCGCCGCTTAAATTTGCTGATTTACCCGCACACGATAGACAAACTGTTATTTGGCTGACCAATAACCTACACGGTCTTGATTGGGAAGAAGGTGATATACCTTACTGTGATTTGAAAACAATCTGTCTGAGTTTCATTTTCTGATTCACACGGAAAAACTTTTTTGCCAAAGGCATTGAAAAGTGTGAGCTCTTCAGTAAGCTTTTACAAAAAACTGTTTATAATCTGGAGGATCTAAATTGTCCCCGAATGTCAGAGATAATATCAGAAGAACAAGTTCCCTCCTGTTATCTTCATTCAAACTTTCGTTTAACAAACGATCAATTATCAAATCACTGCGCGGAACGTAAAGCAAGAATATTCTCACAGTGGACACAAAGTGATGTACAGAGAAGACACGGCAACTTTAACAACTTATCTGTCAGACAACTTGAAGATATTCACTTGCTTGACTCCACTTGACGATCAGCCGATTGTAATATTCAACAGAGTTCAGGATCCCTCTCCACCAATACAGAATAATTTTTCAAGTGATCAACAGAACCGAGCGAACTATCTCAACAATAAACCAAACACAGCACAACAACCGCGTTACAACTCGCTTTATAGCGCAGCAGCAAAACGTTATTTTGCAACCATTACTCTTTCTCCCGTCGAGCTGGACAGCTTTAGGGCTTTCCTGCCCGTGATAGATAGTTTCTATCACTTCCAACTGTACGTAAAAAATAAACAGAGGGCTCGAGAACATCGGAATCAGTTCAATTATGGCTATGAACAAAACAAACCAGAAGCCTATGCAGTACCCCAAAGAGCAGCGAATCCCACGTTGGAAGCAATGGGCGGACAAAAAAGTTCCCCAATTTAGATTGAAAAAAACACCACCAGAAAGTGAGCTATCACTTATTGAGATGCCGAATGAGTTGCGATTATATGTCTTGGAGCACACCGAAGTTGAAAAAGTCTTCAGTCAACCATCGTTCGAGGAAAATGACTCATCAACCGTTTGTTATAAACTAGAGATAAAAAGTCATATTAAAGGTTTCAATTTGTTTGAGTTCTGGTACATGAAACAGTTGCCCAGTAAAATAAATCAAAAATTTAACATTTTGTATCATTCTTGTTTCAATTCAATTTTCAATTAATTATTTTTCTCCAATGAATCAAAGAGACGAGGCTGACGCTGGTATCAGTAATTTAGTCTTTGATGTAAACAACAAGGAGAAGCCCCCATGGCGTTGTTGTTCAAATTCAACAGTGCCAAGGTCCGAAGTAATATTTTTTGTTCAAGTTAGTATCATTGTGTTAATGATCATTCTTTGCTTTTCTATGCTCTTTCTATTATCAGAAAGCTGTGAAGAGAAATCAATCTGGATTGCTCTCTTATCGAGTTTAGTTGGTTACCTTTTACCTAATCCCAAACTATGAACAAGATTATTCTTACACATGACAGGGTATTCATGTCAATTGTAGGACCAAGTGGTTGTGGTAAAACAGAACTCTTGTTTCGAATGCTAAAAGGTTCGACCTTTTATCCACGTTTTGAGAAAATTTATTATTTTTACAAAGAGTTCCAACCACTTTTCAAAGATATGCAACAAGTTATACCAGGGATTGAGTTTCTAAAATACTCAGGCTTTGATATAACAAAAAATCTATCGCATTGTCTGCTTATCTATGATGATTCATGTGAAGAAATCTTCAACGATAAAGAATTTGTAAAAATAGCTACCTCAGGACGTCATCGCAAATTGCATGTTATATACGTCAAGCATAATTTGTTCCATCAAAGCAAATGGTCCAGAACCATTGATCTGAATACAACACACATAATATTATTCAAGTCGCTTCGTGACATTCAACAAATTGAATATCTTGGAAAACAGTTGAATTGTCTCCAACTGATAAAGGAAGCATACAAACTAGCAACTGCGGAGCCCTTTGGACATTTTATTATTGATCTCGATCCCAAAACCAGTCAGGGTTTACGATTTGCGTCACATATTATTGGACCTAATCCTTCAATTTTTTACATTCCTTCGGAGGAAGCCGTTGTTACACCAATTACGAATGAAAAAGAAACATTTGCTTATGCTCAAGCAATGGGCAAATAGCACAAACAAGAACTCCAACATTGAATCCGAGTTACTTAAACACGGCGACTTCATTTGATTTCTGAGTGACTGTGTGATGAACGTACTCTCTGGAGTTGTTCCAGTCAATAAAAAAGAACTAAAAAATTTGAAAAAACTCTGCGTCAACTTTCAAACAGGAAAGTAGGGAAAACTGAACGGTTAAAAATAATTCAATCTCCCCCGGGCAACAATCTCATTCAACTCATAGCATTACCCTGCATTGAATATATAGAACAAAATGCATACTGAAGAGTTTGTGTTAATACCTAAACAGATGTATACAAGAGAACAACCTCATGTCTCTCAATTACTCAGCAACAAAAATATTCACAATCCAGCCAAGCAGATATTGCTTCTCCAGAGAAACAAGTCACCATCAGCTCCTTCTGCCTCGCAACAGGATACAGAACAACAAACTGACGCTTCAGTGGATGATAGAAGTACAATAAACGAGTCTATGGCGAAATCATTTACGACAGACAACACATCGACTATCAAAAAAGGAGTGCTGAATGATATTAGAATCTTGAAGGGGATAAAGTTTGAAAGAGCGAATACAATACTGGACATAATAGAGGAATCAGATTCTGTGTCCTTGGACTCATCAAAGAGATTGCTTATTAATGGTACAAATACAGAAGTTCTTGCTGCTACATTTCTTTACAATTTACAGCAAACCACTTGCAAACTATCTTTCGAACAACTCAGTGTATTAACGCATCTCGATATTGGGTCGCATTTGACTTGTAACACATACGCCAAAAAGTTTCTAAATTTATCATCTGAAGAGAGACTGCAATTTTTGGAATATGAGTCGGACAAAGATGTTGCTTCAAAATCCCAGCGAAAGAAAAAAAAAGCTTCTGACAGAGAACAGAGAAACTTTGAAGAGGCAGAAAAAGAAATCAAACCAACCAGCCCCTGGGAGAATTACTTCCTATCAAGTTAAACATTTAAACAAATTGTACACTAAAGGCAGTGTTGCATTTGGCAGCATTGCTAACTTGAAGGAGGCTAGCGGTTTCAAAATTGTTCGCTATCTTCAATCGAAAGCCCCGTACACAAAATACAGACAATTCAGGAAAAATTTTCCCCGACTGAAAGCTGTTGCATATAGAATAAATGAAATCTGGTCTGTCGATGTTGCGTATATGGATAAAGTTGCCCAACACAACAACGGTGTAAATTATTTGTTAGTGGCTGTGGATGTTTTATCACGTTACTTACGAGTTCAACCAATGAAAGCTTTATATGCAAAAGATGCTGTTGAAGCGTTAAAGAAATGATCAAGAAGAAACAACCAGAAAAAATATGGACAGACAAGGGATCAGAGTTCAAAGGAGATTTCAAAAAATTTTGTGAAAGGAAAGGAATTCATTTATATACAACAGAAAGCGAAACCAAGTCGGCATTTGCAGAGAGGAACATTCGATCGCTTAAAAACATCATTTACAAATATTTGGACGAAAAGTGGACTTGGACATATATTGAAGATTTACCCCAGTTTGTAAATACTATAAACAGTCGTGTTAACCGGGTAACCCATTTAGCACCTAATAAAGTTTTCAAAAAACATGAACCAATTTTAATATCATTAGCAATCAACACAACAAAGTACAAACCAAAATACGAAAAAGGAGACCTTGTTAGGATTGCAAAGCACGACGAAAAATTCAGAAACGGTTATAAACAAAATTATACAGACGAAGTTTTTACGATATTCAAAATTGCTACCGTGTGTCCACCAACGTACAATCTTATAGATGCAAACAATGTTATAATTGAAGGTAAATTTTATGAACCGGAATTAGTCCAAGTAAACGTGTTAGTTACTGCAGACGAATAAAATGAATCCCGCCAAAGAATTCACAATCGACCTAATATCCAACGCATCAATGGAAGTTTTTGGTGAAAACACAATGGCAAAATTCCGTAACCAGTTATTTCAACCACTTATTTTGGATGGAGAATGGCAAGTAGCTTTATCTTCAATATACTTCCCATCAAACATCAACAACGTCAATTCAAACGGGTTAGTCGTTTATAAAAACTCGGGAGTGGAACTCGACGCCTCAAATAATCGCAGTGGACACCTCAGAAAAATTCGCAAAGGCATTTACAGTAGCTTGGATCAACTAATGGATGAACTAAGGCGAATTGCTCAGTTTAAACAATTTGATTTTACTTTTGACAAAATTACTCATAAAGTGGTTTTACAATTCGGAGCGAATGAGGGTTTTTCATTTGAAAACGAAGAAGTTCCAAGTATTCTCGGCTTCAAGGGTATAAAAGACAACTCGCATGATGGATACATTCATATTGGATACAAATCAAACAAAACTCTCAATAGACACCAAAGTGATTTTCCAGTTGATATAACCTGTGGCTCACAATTAATATTTGTCTACATAGACGTTATAGAATATCAAATTATTGGAGACGTGAGAGCTTCTGTAATTAAAATCATTGAGACCGAAAGGCGTCTAAGAAACGGCAGCATAAACACTGTTACACCCATTCATCACAAGACATTTACAATTCTGGATTACAAGCCCATACTTTCTAACAATATTCAGAACATTAAAGTGGAGTTGAGGAACGAAGCCGGAAAACTTATTCCATTTATTGGTACAGGAAAAGTGATAGTAGGCTTAATGTTTCAAAAAATCAAGTGAAATAGAAGGTTACTACAGCAACCAAGCA
Organism: Convolutriloba macropyga; assembly: GCF_964194025.1. Taxonomy (NCBI): domain Eukaryota; kingdom Metazoa; phylum Xenacoelomorpha; order Acoela; family Convolutidae; genus Convolutriloba; species Convolutriloba macropyga. Next base: position 5,981,112 of record NC_134473.1, on the reverse strand, counting down.
TCACAGTCAATGCCACATTTCTCCGGTCATTATCGTCAAAGAAGAAGTGGCTTTGGAGCCCTCGCAGCAGGTATTGGAAGAGTTGCTTTACCATTGGCAAGAAGAATTATATGGCCCGCTGCCAAAAGAATTGGCCGAGAGCTTTTAGTGCAGGGTGCACCTGAGTTGGTTGAAGTAGCAACGAAACGAAAGTCGGCAAAGCAGGCGTTGAAAAGCACGGTTGCAAAAACAGCCCGAAAACAATTTGGTGGTTCTCTCCATTCACGCATAACACGAGGCCGGCAAGTTATTAAACGTCGAAGACAACATAATGCTAAACCTCGAACCTACAAAAAACGTTCCACTAAAAAAATCATTTCTCGAAAACCACAGCCAAGAAGAAGTCGACTGGATTTTTTCTCTCGAGTCAAAAATGCGAACTAATATTGTAATACCTTCCAAAGCCACTCACAGTTCCTTGGATTTATTTGAAAAACCACCTTTGCTAGTCACCTTTGATCAATCATTTGAGCGAAAAACTGGACCACTTTATTCTCCCTCTGGATCATTGCTCGAATTCGAAGTTGTAGGCGATTGCAACAATTTCATAGATTTGCAGAAAATTTATTTGGAAGTAAAATGTCGAATACAAAATGCTGATGGAACTGATTTGCGATATACCGCCGGCGATGCAACCGCAACCGATGCTGCATATTTTGTCAACAATGTTCTTCATTCACTGTTCGCCGACTGTACTGTTTCTGCAAATGGAATGAAAATTTCCTCAGCTAATGGACACTATGCTCATAAAAGTTTTATTGAAACAGAATTTTCACATGGAGCCGATGCAAAGGAAACTTGGCTAAAGTGTCAAGGTTACGAGTATGAGTTGAACCCCGATGGTATAGCTGCAGCTTCAAGGGATGCAAGGCAAGTAGCTGTGAGAGAATCGGAACAAATTACTTTATATGGAAAGCTCGCTGTTGATTTCTTTTCCTGTGAAAAACATTTAGTAAGTGGTGTTACCTTAAGACTTTCTTTCCGAAGATCGCAAGATGATTTTATTACCATTAGTGAGACAGCGGCAAAAAATTACAAAGTTAAAATCGATGAAGCAAACTTATTTGTTAGAAAGATGACAGTGTCAGACAACGTTGTTGGAGCCATTGAAAAAACACTCCTGAAAACTCCGGCAATGTATCGCTACAATGAAGTAATAACAAAAACATTCCTCGCAACAGCAGGTCAACGTAGTTGGAAACATGGAGATATTTTCACAAAAAAACCAATAAGGCGGCTGATTGTTGCATTGTGCAGGAGCAATGCATTCATTGGAACTAACAATATCAATCCCTACCACTATCAAAAGTTTGATTTGAGTGAAATTACGGTCTATCGAAACGGGTTCGCAACAGCTGGCACTCCAATGTTAACAAATGATAACCAGCGCCTGTATTACAATTCAATGAGTGCTCTAGCTTATGTTGAAAACGGTCATGGAATTCCCCTAAGTGATTTTGCGCATCACTTCATAATGGTATTTGACTTAACTAGCACGCAAGAGGCGACACACGATTTTATTCATCCTGAACTAACAAACTCATCATTATCGGTTGAACTGAAATTTGATACTGGTTTGCCAAACAACATTGAAATTTTTTTCCTGAGCGAAAAATCGTCTACTGTGTATATTGACTCTGCAAGAAACGTATCCAAAAATGTTCTACCTATGAACGGTTACTAATGGATGAAGACCAAATTTATATTCATGTTCAAAAGTGCAAACATCTCAAATTTAAATTTCGAGGTGTTTATACGGCTGACAATTATCCCTTAAATTTACCAGTTAACAGTTTTATAATTGTGAATGCATCGCGAGCTGATTCTATTGGTTCACATTGGGTGATGCATGCGAAACGCTACGCATACCCCGTACTATACTTTGCAGATCCGTTAGCAGTACCTCTGACTGCCTATAAAGACATTTTCTCCCGCTTACAGCAATGTACTGATTTACATATGATGATGGATATTATGGAGCACAGAAGAGATATTCAGTCTCCCCTGCAATCAGCAGACTCGCAACTTTGTGGTTTATTTTGCATCTATATTGCTCATTATTTCTATAGCAGTAAGTTTCCATTTGTACCTGATGTAAATGAATTGCAATTGTTGGCATTTTTAAAACATATGGAGTGAAATTGAATTAAATGTTCTATCGCAACACTATTTTAGACAGTAGAATTTTTACAGAACTGAAAGTTTATTAAATAGTCTGAAGTCTCTCGTACAAAACTTCCCTGCCCACTTAAAATTATATCCATAAATTGATAGAGAGAAGAAGAATGTTCACCAAGCATTAGTTGACAAAAACGTTTTACAGTCACATCGGGGATAGTGGAAGCACGTTTGTTAGAAGTGGTAGTAGTAATGGTTGAGAGTCTTTTCGCAGGGTTAGGCAGAGGAAGTTGTTTTTTAGTTTTGTTGGTTGAAACATGATTAAATTTTGACAAGTACTCCACAGCAACATGTAAGCGAGAGACAATAGCACCATGAGTAACAAAATTTTTCTCCGTAGGCAAAATAAGGATTTTAAAACAAGTCACAAGGCAAGGTATCGTCGCAGGAGCATACGAGGAAAAAACATTTTTATCTTCGGGACCTGTATCTTCAAAAATGAGATGCCAATGATTGGAACCAAACGAACAACCATCGATAACAGTCGAAGACGAATGATAACCGTATGCATAATTTTCTATTCCGTAACCTTGAAGTTTTGGTTCTTTGTCGCAAATAGTGTATTTGAATCGTTTTTGAAATTTTTTGAAGTATTCAGGACTGTTTTCGTACATAGCTTCAACCATAGTAAGACATTAAACTGAGTGAGTAAATAGTGATATACCTCTATTAATTATTGGGTTTGAGTTGATAACATGGTGTAAACAAAATTTCAAGGTCGTTCCAAGACGAAAATTCTTTACATTGTTATTTTTATTGCTTGTAAACAAATAAATTTTGTCTAGACATTAAGTAAACAAACCGAGACATAAGTAAACAAACCGAATAAATTTTGTCTAGACTTTAAGAAAACAAATCAGGGTTGTTGAAGTTCTGTACACGAATAATGGCTGTCGCAATTTCACGAAGTTTTTCAAACTTTGCCGTGATTGGTTGACGACTCGAAATGAAATCTATTTTTAGTAACATAAACAAATATTTCAATTTTATTGCTCGCATGTAGTAATGAATACACCTTGAATTTCTGCAGAACTTGAGAGACATTTGTTTATTCATATTCTAAGACTCAGTTGTCAATACTTTTCGATAAAAATAAAACATCTATTTGTTCATTCCATAGTTAAACGTACCCAATTATTACAAAATGCCTGCAAAAGATCAAAACCTGTCCGTCAATTGTGAAAAATGTGGAAAATCTGTTGTAAAGAACAATATTGCTCGCCACAGGAAGACATGTATGATGGGGACGCTTTACTGTAAGAAAAGGAATTGTAATTTTGCGACAAAAAATGCTGCAGAATTATCATACCATATTGCGAAGGCTCACGGAGCAAAAGTTCGTAATACACTGAACAAATGTGTTGTCTGTCAGAAACAGTTCCCAAGTTTCTATTCACTTCAACTGCATCGCAAGAAAGCACATCAAGCTAGCACAAAAGTTGGGTCCTCAAGCACAAACCGTGTTCGTGAGATTATGGAGAAAATTGATAATGATAGCGAATCATTGAAAGAAGAACTGGCAGCTTGTCAGCATTTACTTGACGATATGCATGCTGAGCATGGCAGACAGAAAGTTTTCAACGTCAGTTTATCGGATTTGGACAACAAAAAGATCAATGAAAAAATCGATGAAGTTTTCACAAACCTCAACTGTGCTGCAAAAGTTAACCTAGCATTGGGGTTTATTTTGCGAAATGTAGAGACAAACGATTACCGATATTATTATCCGCATGAAAATAATTTACTGCTGGACCGAGCTTTTCTGCTAAGCAATAGAAACGATTTATTAAACATCCAGAACGAAATTGAGAAACTTGACTTGATTGAAACATGTACACAGGAACGCCAAAACTCAAAATGGCGATTCACAGTAATTACAAATGTTACTGTCTTTGCAGCGCTTCTTACGAATATACCTATGGGTTGCATTGATTCGCCTCTTCCAGAGCCATTATTAAGGAACCCTGAAGTAAATTGTCTGCTTTCAAATGGACACGATGAACCGTATAACGATAATTTGTGTTTGTTCCGTGCAATTGCTATTCATTTATTTGGATCAGTAGATGTTGAACTACAGGCAATAAAAATTTTCCGCAATTTTGTTACTGCAAGTGGTTGTGACCCTGAAAACTTCACAGGTGTTTCCTTTGATCAAATTCCTATAATTGAAGAACAAATCAAACAAAACATTTTCATCTATGATTTTGACATTGAAGAGGGTGAAATTATCGGTGAACTTGTACGACGAAGCGTTGAAAGCTATGATAAAAACATCAAATTGCTTCGTTATAACAACCATATTTGTTATGTTAATGATATCAACAAATTCTTCAAGAAACTTCGTTGTCCCAGCTGTGATGTCTTTTTCAACCATTCCGGAAACTTCAATCGTCACTTGAAAACTTGTAAAGAACGAGTGAAAAATGTCTATCCGCGAGGTGTTTATTCTTTGCGAGAAACACTGTTTGAGAAGCTTGACAACTTCTCAATTGCTTATCCAGCAGATGATACTCTCTTCAAAAATTTAGCCGTCTTCGACTTCGAAGCAATATGTGTTCATTCAGTTGATATCAATAACACAGCGACATCATCATGGATTGGTACTCATGTACCTGTATCGGTATCAATCTCTTCAAATTTGTTGGACAAACCAGTTTTCATATGCGAAAACGATCCTAATCGTCTCATCATATCTTTTGTAGCTCAACTGGAAATACTAGCAGCAAAAAACAAGGTGGATGTGAGATCCAAGTTCTTGGAGGTGGAAGCAGAGATCAAAACCAGGTTGAATGATGTTGCCTCCAGACTGCAAATTATTTCCGAAGCTCAATCAAATATCAGTTGTGAAACAGAAGATAGAAAAGCTTCTAAAAATTTCTTACGATACCAACAAAAGCAGCTCCTTGATCTCCAGTGTCATCTCAATAATTATGTTGACACTCTACCAGTTTTTGGATTCAACAGTGGAAAGTATGATCTGAATTTAATCGAAAGCTATCTCATTCCTCATCTCCTCAACGACAAAGCTGCTACACCTACGGTAATCAAGAAGGCAAATCAATTTATTTCTTTCAAATTTGGGGATGTTCAATTTCTTGATATAGTAAATTTTCTCGGTGGAGCAACAACTCTGGACTCTTTTCTGAAAGCATATCAATCCGAAGAGACAAAAGGATATTTCCCATATGAATGGTTTGATTCGCCATCGAAACTTGACTGTAGCCATTTTCCACATTACGATTCCTTCTTCAGCAAACTGAAAAACCTAAATCCACTGGAAAAAGATTTCGCTCAGTTCGAAAAGTTGATTAAATCTGGAAAAGAGGAGTCAGTAGTTCTCCGGGAAATGGGACTGAAAGAAAAGCCTAGAACTGGAAAAGAAAACTATGCTCTCCTAGAAGAGTTGTGGAAGGTGGAGAAAATGAAAACTTTTCGAGATTTCCTTCGTCGGTATAATAACAAAGATGTTGTACCAACTTTACAAGCAATGAAGAAAATGATGAAATTTTATCACGATCAGAAAATTGATATGTTAAAGCTTGGTTGCACGCTACCCAATTTAGCAAATATCTGTCTTCATAAATCGATGGATAGAAAGTTTTACCCTTTCATCGAAGCTGACAAAGACTTGCATCAGAAAATAAGAAGTGAAATGACTGGTGGTCCATCAATAGTGTTTACGAGTAAAGCTGTTGTAGACAAAACATTCATCCGGAGGTCAAATAATGTCTGTAAAGCAATACTTGGAATAGATGCTAGCCAATTGTACCCTTTCTCCATGTGCCAAGCGATGCCAACTGGACTCTACACTAGATGGGAGTTTGATAGCGATCTTCAAAAGTTCAAAGCTCGTCAAAACAAAATCAGCAGGTTTGAGAACATGGTAATGTCTTTCTATCAAGCAAACAGACCCGAATGTGCTATTGAGAGCTTCTATACGACTGGAAGACAGAAAAAAAATGATTCTTTTACTGTGGATGGCTTTTGTGGTCACTGCCAAACAATTTTTGAAGCCCTTGGATGCTACTACCACTTCTGTCCCTGTAGAGAAACTCAACCAAGTCTTGATAAGGACGAATTTGAGAATGGTATCCGGAAGCGTGAGTCTGATAAGTTACGAAAGCTTTACCTAGAAAAGAAACGATACAAAGTTATAGAGATGAGAGAATGTGAATGGTGGGATCATGTTCAGAAGAACTCCGTGTTGAAGAACCACGTTAGAAAAAATTTCCCCTACAAATTACCTTTGAGCAGTGAGACGCTGTTGATGCGGATACAGGAAGATGAATTATTCGGATATGTACAGTGTGATTTAGAAGTTCCTGAAGAGCTGCGTGAACGATTTGCAAATTTTCCCCCAATTTTCAAAAACTGTGATGTTGGAAGAGAGAATATAGGTAAATTCATGCTGGATTATGCTGAAAGAAACTCGTTATTGTTAGAACCACAACGAATGTTGATTTCGAGTTACAAATTAAACAATGGAATAGTCATAACACCATTATTAAAGTTTTATTTGAAGCTGGGTCTTCGCTGTACCAAAATCCACAGATTCCTTGAGTATATCCCGCAAAAATGTTTCAACGGTTTTTTACAATCTGTTGTTATTGCAAGACGAGAAGGTGATGAAAATCCGGACTCTAGCGTTGTTGCTGAAACTATGAAATTACTTGGGAACAGCTTGTATGGTTATCAGATTATGGATCGAAGTCGACACACAGAAACTCTTTATCTTAACGATGAAAAGACGCATAAAGCTATTAATAATCGTCTTTTTAGAAGATTGAACAACGTTACACCAGATATATATGAGGTTGAGCTTGCAAAAAGCACTGTTGAGCATCGTGAACCAATAATTGTGGGATTCTTTATCTTACAGTATGCTAAACTGAGAATGCTGGAGCTCTACTGCAATTTCTTTGACAAGTTCTGTGATGTTCAGAAATTTGAGGAGCTTGAAATGGACACTGATTCTCTGTATCTGGCGCTGGCTCATGAAAATCTCTGTGAATGCATTAAACCAGAAATGAGGAGTATGTGAGCCTGGATTATTCAAGGAGGAATTCCGATGTACTGAAATGCTATGTTTATGTAGCAAAACGTACTGTTGCTATAATTCAGTAACGAACAAAACTAAGTTCAGCAGCAAAGGACTCAACATGAGTGTTCTGGAAGGATACAGTGATGGACCTTTACAGAAATACAGACGAGTCCTGGACGATGCAGTGAATATAGCCTCAACTAACAGAGGATTCAGAACTATAAATCACCAAATTCTAACTTATGAGCAAACTAAAAAAGGACTCTCGTTTTTTTATCCAAAACGAATTGTTGATGCAGATGGAATTCATACGACACCTTTGATGATCTAAACTTTCTGATTCTTTTTCTTTCATTTTATCCATTTAAATCAATTGTACGCTTGTGAACATGTGATGTGATTGTAATAAAATTTTTTTCAAGTTGATGAGTCCACTGTTTAAAGTAATCATTCTTGAAGGGAAACCCGAACCGGGTTTTTAAAGTTCAAGCTGAGCATGTAAAAGTTTTCTGACCCATTTTGCAAGGTGTTGACCAGATCTGCAGACAACCCTGGATGAAAAAATCAAGCAAGGTTTTTTGTTTTGATATAAAGAAACACCTGGAAATTCTTAAAGTCCCTTTTGTTCTGGCACTTCTGATTGAATAACTTTCAACGTAGCTATCAATAAGAATTTTTTGTGTGTATCAATTCAGACATCCATATAAGGAGACCAATACAATGTTATTAGTTCAACAGAGGTCTATTTTGATCCTTTTTTATTCCAGTTAACCCAGAGTTGAGTTGATTATGTTGTTTCGTTTTTATCAGTTGTTTGAGATAATCCTTTTTACCTGTACAGTATCCGAAATTAGCTATAGTTTGCTGTGAAATCATTCATGATAAATATGTGATTTAGGAACTATAAATTACAACAATCATGAGTTTGATCGATAAACGTCTCATAGAAAACTCGTTATTTAGAATAAGCTTATTCTTAACACAGGTGCTCGTCAGAATATTTGAAAGTGTATTAGCACTGTAGAATTTTCTACCTTGCACTTAGTCTTATTGAGCACTGTTTGCTACCAGGTACATTAAAACAATAGCATAAAAAGATGACTCATCGTGAAACATAAACCGACAAATGTCGAAAGAAATACTCTTGAACGACATGTGAGGCACTTTAATTGATGGTCTTTAGTCTAGTCCAATTTTTTCTTTATGGATGCAAAAAAACTTTGACCCCACCGAGATTCGAACCACTGACTTTTCTCGCTCCATGGCCAAACTCACTACCAACTCTGCTACGAGTCACTTAATTTTGCTATGCTGCAACCGCTTTTATATTAGCAACTTCGGAGCACTAGCGATCACTCAAATGAAGAACAAAAGCGTGAAAAATTCACTTTAGGAGTCAAAGAATGTTCTAGAAGAAAAGCGCAAAAATGTCGAGCCAAAGACTTGCATAAAAAAACATAAAAGTTTACAATAATTGCTATGAACTGCGTTCAAGAACAATTAAAAATATGACACAGCTTCATTTTTCAATTTGCTATCTGTTAGCCTTTTTTCTGTTATTTTGTGATAAAAAATTTAATGAGAAATCTTATACATAAGACCTATTACCAATCTTAATGCGATGTTGTCTTATTTCCCATCTTAATGCGTGTAAAATCATATACCTATCTTTATACATTACTGACGAAAATCAAATCTTAATACATGTAAAATTTATTAACTATCTTTATACATTGCTTTCATATCTCTAATGTTAATACATGTAAAATCTATTACCCATTTTTATACATTACTGTCAAAAATCAAATCTTAGTACATGTAAAATCTATTACCTATCTTTATACATTGATGTGATAACTCAATGATGACCGAAATGATTTGAAACCGCTATAGCGTATCTTAAAACATGTGGGTCTTCACCCCCCCGGGCAGCTCCGCTCACCTATATACTACTGGTGGTGGGTTCGAACACCACCCCTACAAGAAATTTTACCTCTGAAAAAGTGATTTTCTCTAAGTCAAATCAAATTTTTTGGCTAACTTTTGCCAGACTGGGTGAGAATGCACCCAGGCTGGCAAAAGTTAGCCAAAAAACTTGATTTGACTTAGAGAAAATCACTTTTTCAGAGGTAAAATTTCTTGTAGGGGGGGGGGGGGGTTCGGACCCCCCCCCCCCCCTCCCCCTACAAGCACTAGGCAACTTACTATACTACTAACAGGTCTTAGTTTGAACCAATCCCCCCTAATTCTTCCCTCCTCGACCCCTGCATGCTCTAAAAAGTCACCGTTTTGCAATTGGCAGCATTTTGATGAAGAATAAACAAACCAAGACAGTCGTTCGTTATATCAAGAATAGAAGATGGCACTATGATATCAGACAAAAATCTGGTCAAATTTTGTCTATGAATTTTCCATCCAAATCAAATATTAAAATTTTTAAATAACTAATAGGTTAAGGGGCCCCCGTTTTGATTTTCATCTACAAAAATTATTTTTTGCCCTTTTGGAAATTTTCGTTTATCTGTATCTCTACTATGTATTGTCTGTAATCAAAACATATATGAAGTACTTATATACATTCTGGTCAGCCAAAGTACAGCCGGAGACGGAGTCTGGCCGACGACAGGGCTGATGGAAATAAATACTCACCAGACTTAGGGCAGTCGGATCACCCTTGCTATTCGCGAATTTAGATTTTAAACTGATTATAAACTGATCCAGTAATGCTTTTCGCCCGTGTTCAATTTTTACCCCTAAAAGGATGCAAGATGGGGGGGGGGGGGGTTAACGGTAGAGGTCACCGTCATCCAACGCAAAATTATGATGTAAAAAAAGTACGGTGAATGCCGAATATTTTGTAAGATAAGCAGTGAATGCGGTGCAATTACATAAATCAGGCGGTGAATACGGTGAAAAACCTTTATCGCCTGGTAGCAGTATAATTACATAAATTCACCGCTTTGAAAAAGATGTCCAAATTATGCAAGAGAAGCGGTGATTTCAATGAAATTACATAAATTCACCGCTTAACTTAGTGGTGAACTTCCCGGGTCGAGGTTTAGCGATGAATTTTTCGTAAGAAATGCGGTGAAATGCGGTGAAAAAAATAATTTTCACCGCGTATTTCTTACATCTTTTTGCGGTGAATGCGGTGAATCGCGGTCAATTATTTATTTCACCGCGTTCTCATTATTCTTACAAAAAAAGAATTGTACCCACTCGGGTTCGAACCTCTGACCTCCTGCATGCCTTCCACTGCTTAGCCACTGCGGCAACTTTCACTTACCTCTCTGCAATTTCTCGTGAGCTTAAATCAGATTGAGTAAACTTTGGAAATCATATGCGGTGAATTTTTTTAAGAAATGCGGTGAATTTCGCGGTGAATTTTTGTAAGAAATGCGGTGAAAAGTGGTGAATTATTTTTTTCGCCGCATTCACCGCTTTCACCGCATTTCTTACATTATTTTGCCATAAGAGTTGATGCGGTGAATCTTTGTGAGAAATGCTTTGAATTTTGCGGTGAATTTTTGTAAGAAATGCGGTGAAATATTTATTTTCACCGCATTCACCGCAATCACCGCATTTCATACAAAAATTCACCGCATTCACCGCATTTCTTACAAAACATTAACCTAAAACCTGGACCCGGGTTACATAAACTCATCGCTTAAAAAAATGTTAAAAATGTGTAGGATCAGCAATGACTGCGATGAAATTACACAAATTCACCGCTTAACTTAGTGGTGAAATAACATAAATTCACCGCTTAGGAAACGCTTCGAATTGTCTTTTGTTCAACGAGGTTAAGATACCTTTATTAAAAGACACATGAAAAATTTAACCACGAATAATCTTTTGTCTGAAAATTTTGTAGCTGGTTCTTCAATCAACTTGTTCTTCTTCTTCACATCTGTTTGAAATTATTTTGAGCGTCGAATTTATGTAATTTCACGAAGAGTAGAGTAAGCAGTGAACGTACAAAAAATCACCACATTTCACCGCAATTCGTCGCTAAAATTAGTAATTTCACCGCTATTCTTACAAAAGTTCAACGCGCATGTTTTACAAAAAGAGTGAATTTGATTTTATTTCAATTCAAGTATGCTAGGTTGAGAAGTGGCGCAGGGGAAAAAATGGCTGACATGCAGGAGATGAGACGTTCGTAGCCGTGCAAGGACGGCAAAACGTTGTAAGCGATGAAATGTGGTGCATTTTTGTAACGAAGTTAAGGTACATTTACAAAAAGACGCATGGAAAATTTACCAACGAATAATCATACATCTTTTTGAAACTTTTTTAAGCGGTGAATTTATGTAATTTCACCTCTAGAGTAAGCGATGAGTTTAAAAAAAATCACCACTTTTCACCGCTAAAATTTGTCGACCAGGGCATATTCTAATGAAAACGCTGACATATCTTTGGGGGTAAAGGGGAGTGGGGGTATTTTGGAGGTTAAATGATGCACGATTAGGGGTAATATTGGGGGTAAAAATGATGCAATAGTCTGGAGCTAATTGAGGTATCCCCTTGCAAGCACCAATCTTACATTGTTTTACCCCCCCCCCCATTCTCGAAAACGCAACCTCTGTACCTTAAGCCGGTTCCCTTTAGCTTCCAAACCACCAATGGTTGCCTAATTCTTGACAGTCCATATGTATGAATCTATTCACCAATACCCCATTACCCCCTTATCTTACATCGTTTTACCCTTCTAAAATTACCGCATAATCTCACATCTTTTTTGTGGTAGTTTTTGGGGGTAAAATCTAAAAATTCCCCGTTGCCCTCCCTTACCCCCCTTATGTTACATCAATTTGCCCCCTAAAATTAGCTCCCTAATCTTACATAATTTTCAGTGGGAGATTTTTGGCGGGCAAAATCTGAAAGTTTCCTCATTATCCCTCATTAACCCCCCCCTCCTTACCCGCTTATGTTAAATCATTTTCCCCCTAAAATTAGGCCTCTGATCCAACATCTTTTTGGTTGGGAGATTTTTTTTTTTGGGGGGGGGGGGGTGG
>NC_134473.1:5886255-5968636 GCF_964194025.1 Convolutriloba macropyga | reverse complement strand
AAATAATCAAAATTTGTATTACTCAGACATGAAAAACTATCCTGCAATACCTAGGGATTTGAAATTTTTCATTTTTTTACCATATGGGCTCTTAATGTCCACAGTTTATTTCATAAGGAGCTTCAGAAAAACATCAAAAATTGCCTTGTTGCTCATATTTAGTTCTCAATATTTAATAAATTCAAAAATTTTAGGAGTGATAGACTTTACATGACTGAACTCGCATATTCGAGCTTCATACTCCATGTTAAGCAAAATTTTTTGAACCTGATTTTTGAACCATACTCCACAGGTGTTGAAGCTGATTGGCAATGAAATAATTACCTCACATTTCATACGGATGAACTCTTCAAAAATTACCTAATATATCATTTTTCATACAGAGGGTTTTTCAGAATTTAAAAATTACACCACCTTTCAAACGAAGGTATGTTTCGGAATTCAATGTTTTTTATGATTAGTATCAACAAATCAGCTCCGTCTTTGTAATGGTTGAAAATGAAACTTTTGTTCTCGCTCTCTCAAAAACAGCGGTATGAACAAAAACCATTCTCTTTTCGCTCCGCTCTTCACTTTTGTTCAGCGCCAAAATCACTTCAAATATTTTCAGGCGTTTCATTTCCCGCTTCAAAAATCACTCCAATAAAATTGATTAAAAAAGGACTTCTCCAATACTCCTCTTCGAGTCGTAAAAAAGACAGCGCCCCAATACAATTCAAATTCCTTGAATTGTAAAAAATTAGCAGCGCTATAATAGCCGGCTGAGAAGATGAGGGCGGCTATTAATCATGTGTTTACTGGATTTCATAGCTGATTCAATAATATGTGCTGTTTGATTACTGCATAAGCTCCTTGGTTTGTCGGATATAACTCATTTGATCCCAACATCTTAATATTTCGTATAGCCATAGTAATTGCTACCATCTAAGTTGTAGAACACAAAGGTATCGTGGCTTCAGCACTGTTTAATTCTCAAATCGTTGTGAAGCAATTGAAATCACTCTAAAATGGGATTAGGGACCCATGCACCATATAACTTGACAGTTCCAGCACTGCCGGCTCACATTAATTTCTACTTAAAAACAAACTATTTGATTATTTGGGGACTTTAAGGGAAACCGTATTTGTTTTGTTATTCAAACTTGAACCACTTCTAAAGACTCTGTTAGTAAAACTTTGAATTTCTTTCACATGCTCAAAAGCGTGCACTAAATTAGACACGAATGCACATTTTGGATACATGATCTGCAGATAGATATAGTGCAAAAAGTAAATACTTAAACAGTGCGATAACGTAATGCAGGACTTCAGCTAATTTCCATTTGAAAGTATTTCAGTTTCGCAAAAACGGCGCAACCACATTTTATGAAAAATAGACACTGATCTCGTCTGCTATTTGTTGACTTATGGTAGACGGAACAAAGCGGCGCACCAAACTCTAGACGTTGGTTAGCTTTTACGGCTAATAGGTGATCATTATATTTCTCGGCCGAAAGTTCATTATGTATTTGGTAGTTTTTGACAAAAAACCCTGGAAATTTTTTTTTCGTTGGGCAGGCGACAGTAAAAAAAAACAAAACGCATCAACAGAAAGTGGTTAATAAAATTGGCGAGTCTTGACCGCTTTGCGAGAGGGCTGACGAAGTTGTCACCTCGGAGGAGCAGATCGTGTCGAATTTTCACCCCCAAAAGATGTAAGGTTATGGGGTAATCGTGATGACTTTATCATGATGACTTCATGCAAAAAATCCTGATGACTTTATTTTAGATAATGTCAATTTTTTGTGCTTGAAGACTTTTCAAGTTATATGCCTTAAAAGCACTACGAAATAAGCCGAAGACATATTGTAAGAAAAATACACTGTCTATGCAATGGTTCTTCCTTAATACATAACATAGGTATCCGAAGACTCCAATAAAAGATTTTTTATTAGTTCCTGTTAATTAAAACACGCCAGTCAAGGTGGCGAAGTGTGATGTCATTGCCGTTAATAATTACTCCATTAAAAGACTATAATAGTAATACTCAAGTAATACTACGAATACTGGGCTGGTTTTTGAGCTTGTTGAGTCAGTTCTGCAAAACTGTCAGCTCGTGCTACTTCAAGATTTCCCTACGGCATCATCTACCATTTAGTTTAATTTCATCATGTTGATGGAATTTGTCCAGACACTTTTGCTCAATATGCTTTTCTGTTGTTTAGTGAACTTATTTTGTTTAAAGTGGCGTTCTATTTCATTGGGTCTGAACACTTTAACTTTGCCACGCGCCTTTTCTGGGTAAGGCGTTGGAAGATATGAATCATGATTAACTGCATTGAATGTGACCTGTTAATTAACAATGTTTGCTTTACATGGTGTTTTTATTTACCAAAGAAACGTTTAACGTGTAACTTTGTCAACGAATTGGTCATTATTTGTGTAAAAAAATGGGCATTCTTTCAAATCATTGTCCGTCCAATACATACAGGGGAATAAACTGCTTTGAATTGAAAGACGGATTTCAAATTAGAGCTTTTAGTGTGGCAAATCTATCTTCAAAAGTTTCCAATCATTATATAGCCTGGAACGGGGATTTTTGTAAGAATAAAAAAGTGGTTTGTTGTAAGCTCTGATTGATTACATAATTTGTTTTATAAAAGGAGATATCTGAGTGGTCCATTTCAAAAATTACTCTGTTAATTGCGTAACCATTTTTGGCGTTTATTTGTACATAATGGTGTACTGCGCCGAACCAAACTTTCTTTCTGAAAAGCTTGCACTTTAGAGACTTGCGAAAATTGTTGATCCTTGCGGTAAAAGTTAACCACTTCAAATCTTGGCTCTTGTTTGCAATGACACAGATGGGGTTACATCTGGTAGAGACATGTGTGTATGTTTATAATAAGGTGAAAGTTTGCCTGTTGCAACCTTAAAACGTTCGTGATATTGTACAAAAATATCTTGGTACTCTGTCGCGAATTAGGGCTATCTTTGCTACTTTAATGCAAAAGTTTGAAAATTACTTCGAATGTATATGGGGCAAATTCGTCATTAAAAAATCATGGAAACGACATGTAGGCCTTGTTTTTATGTCCACTATTATTTTCATTCTTTGTTAGTGTTTCAATTAAAATATCGTTTCTGAAATTTAATCATCCCAGCCTGTGATCGTTCTACGCTGGAGACTCGACAGTGATCAATCGGTCCCCAAAAAACTGTTGTGTAATTTGGGGGGATGGTACGTCGTTTCATTGTTTCATTTTTTTGCGTCTTTTTAAGGAAATTGTTTTCTGATTGTTAGTCAAGAATAAATAAGACATTATTTAGTTGTAGTGACCATTCTAGTGTAGGGTATTCATATAAGTGTATTATACAGAACATTCATATATGGGATTGACCCGGGGGCAGTTTGCAGATCCAAGCATGGGTAAAAAAATTAATTTTCTGCTTTGAAAAACGAAATGGTATAACACATTGTTGCGGAATTTTCCTTGTTTTGCTATGGTATTCGCTCGCCCCCCCCCATGGGTCACCAATTATATCGAACTGCATTATTGCGGCTAATAGTTGTGCTCATTAAGGATTCAAATCCTCGCAAGCTCTCTACGAATATCAAATTTTGTTCAAAAAATTTTTTTTATCTTTAACATAATATTTATTGTGATCAAACCGATAACCATTTTTGAGATCAACTTTCTAAAAAAATATTCTTTGTGCATTTTTCTGAAAAACATTTCTTCGTATCTGAGTTTTGAATATAGTGCAAGTCCGCGTATTTGAATGGTTCTGTTTTAAGATGTAAGGTTATGGGGTAAGCGTGATGAATTTATCATGGTGACTTCATGCAAAAAATTCTGATGACTCTATTTTAGCTAATGTGATTTTTTTGTGTGTTTGCAGACTTTTCAAGTTATATGCCTTAAAAGCACTATGAAATAAGCCGGAGAGACATTGTAAGAAAAATACACTGTCCATGCAATGGCTCTTTCTGAATACATAACATAGGTATCCGAAAACTCCAATAAAAGAAGTTTTTAATTAGTTCCCGTTAACTAAGACACGCTAGTCACTGTGGCGAAGTGTGATGTTGCCGTTAGTAATTAGTCCAATAAAAACGTATGTGTTTTAGCTCTGTAACTACGAATACTCGACTGGTTTTTGAGCTTGTTGAGTCAGTTTTGCAAAACTGTCAGCTCGTGCTACTTCAAATTTCCCTACGACATCGTATACTATATAGTTTAATTTCATCTTATTGTTGGAATTGGTCCAGTCACTTTACCTCAAAATGCCTTTCTGTTGTTTATTTAAATTAATTTGTTTAAAGTGTCGTTCTTTTTCAATTGGTGTCAAAACTTTAACATTGCTACGCGCCTTATTTGGGTAAGGCGTTGGAAGATATGAGTCATCGTTAACTGCATTGAACGTGACCTGTTAATTAACAATTTTTGCTTTACATGGTGTTTTTATATACCAAAGAAACGTTTAACGTGTAACTTTGTCAACGAATTGGTCATTATTTGTGTAAAAAAATGCGCATTCTTTCAAACCATTGGCCGTCCAATACATACAGGGGAATAACCTGCTTTGCATTAAAAGACGGATTTTAAATTAGACCTTTTAGTGAGGCAAAGGTAATCTTCAAAAGTTTCTTGTCATTATATAGTCTGGAAGGGTGATTTTTGTAATAATAAAAAAGTGGTTTGTTGTATTCTCTGATCGATTACATAATTTGTTTTATGAACGATGAGATTTGAGTGGTCCATTTCATAGAGTACTCTGTTAATTGAATAATCATTTTCTGGGTTTTTTTGTACATTATGTTGTATGGCGCCAAACTGAGTTTGCTTTCTGAAAAGTTTGCACTTTAGAGGCTTGCAAAAAATTTTGCTTCTTAGGGCAAAAGTTAACCATTTCAAATTTTGGTTGTTGTGTGCAATGACACAGATGGGGATACAACTGGTAGAGTCATGTGTATATGTTTATAATAAGGTGAAAGTTTGCTTGTTGCAACCTTGAAGCGTTCGTGATATTGTACAAAAATATCTTGGTACTCTGTCGCGAATTAGGGCTATCTTTGCTACTTTAATGCAAGGGTTTGGAAATTACTTTGAATGTATATGGCGCCATAAAATTCTTCCTAAAATGATTCGTCATAATATTAGTCTTGGAAACGACAAGTAGACCGTTTCTGAAAATCAATTATCCCAGCCCGTGTATAGGATATTCATATACGTGTATTTGGAATAACATTCATATATGAGATTAGGGCTGTCTTTTCTACTTTTATGCAAAGGTTTGGTAATTACTTCAAATGTATATGGCGCAGATTCGTCGTAAAAATAATCTTGGAAACGACAAGTAGACTGATTCCAATAATTAATCATCACAGCCTGTGATCGTTCTACGTTGGAGACTCGACAATGATCAATCGATTCCCGAATACCTGTTGCGTAATTTGGGGGGATAGTACGCCGTTTCAATGTTTCATTTTTTGTATATTTGTGGTAATTGTTTTCTGATTGTAAGTCAAGAGTAAATGTGACATTAGTTAGTTGTAGTAACCATTCTACTGTAGGATATTCATATACGTGTATTATAAATAACATTCATATATGGGACTAAGGCTGTCTTTGCTACTTTTATGCAAAGGTTTGGTAATTACTTCGAATGTATTTGGGGCAGATTCGTCATAAAAGTAATCTCGGAAACGACATGTAGGCCTTGTTTTTATGTCCACTATTATTTTCATTCTTTGTTAGTGTTTCAATTATAATATCGTTTCTGAAAATTAATCATCCCAGCCTGTGATCGTTCTACGTTGGAGACTTGACAGTGATCAATCGGTTCCCAAAAAATTGTTGCGTAAATTGGGGGGATAGTACGTCGTTTAATTGTTTCATTTTTTTGGGTCATTTTGTGTTAATTGTTTTCTGATTGTTAGTCAAGAGTAATTGTGACATTATTTAGTTTTAGTGACCATTCTAGTATAGGGTATTCATATAAGTGTATTATACAGAACAATTATATATGGGATTGACCCGGTTGCAGATCCAAGGTTTGGAAACCAGTTATGGTCTCATGGGTAAAAAAATTATTTTGTGCTTTGAAAAACGAAAGGGTGTAACCAATTGTTGCGGAAAATTCCTTGTTTTGCTTCGATATCCGCTCGCCACCGTGGGTCACCAACTAGATCGAACTGCCTTATTGCGGTGCGTAGTTGTGCTCATTGAGGAGTCCAATCAACGCAAGCTGTCTACGAATATCAAATTTCGTTCCAAAAAAGTTCTTTTCTTAATAACATAATATTTATTTTGATCAAACCGTTAACCATTTTTGAGATCAATTTTCTGAAAAAAATATTCGTTGTGCATTTTTCTGCAAAACATTTCTTCGTATCTGAGTATTGAATATAGTGCAAGTCCGCATATTTGAATTGTTCTGTTTTGAGAAAATATTGAGAGTTTTGCAAGTGGAGCTATGAAATCTACGTGTTTGATTTTAATTTCACCAAAATTATTGAGGTTGTAATACTTGCATATTTTTGATCCGTTTTGGAATCCAGTCGTAGTGTGTCACGATAAAATCATGTATCCATGTTTTGGGAGTCGTGATGTTCCTATTGTCGATAGCGATTGGTTGTTTTAAAGATAAGTAATAAAAATGGGATTAAATTTAAAAATTTAGTGAGTGTTATGTTTAGATTTGTAGTTGACATAGATAAAATAATCCTGAGTGAGGCTTATTATAAATTACAAAGTAGCCTGTTGTGATTTTGATGTATCGATCAAATTTTTAGTGGATCTCTTGGTAAATAAAAGGCGAAGGGTTAGTTATTAACCCAAAGATAGGTGGAGCGGTTGCTTGAGGATGAAAAGTCTAGTTTGTCTTGTTCCAGGATTATTTCAACTGTAAATTGTAATTTAGGTTGTTCGAGCAAGTGGCGTGCTATTTGTTTTTGTAGAAGAGTGATTTTATATGTTTCTGTTATTCTCTGTTTAGTTCAATCATGTAATTATTCCCCGTTATTATGATCTCGGCGAAGGTAGGTTAGTTTTGTGCCCTGCTGCTTGCATTAAACTAATGAGAAAATTGATGTGGATCCGGTGTTGGTGAATTTTGAACTTAGGGTAAATATAGGGGTTCTGTGAAAATTAAGTGGCACATATCTTTTAAAAATGTTGAAAATACAACAATATTAAATGAGCAATCAACTGAGCTTGTGATAGTTGTCTTTCGACACTTTAATCTGGTATTTGAGGAGGAATAAAAAAGTTGTTCGCAACCTGTGAAGCGGCAAAGAGGTTGTTGTTTCTTGTGGTTAATATCTTGTTCTTTGTTTCTTTTTGTTATTTTTGCGTTTGGTGTAATTACGACTGTCTTTGATAGTTGGGTGATACATTATTGATTGAGGTGTAAAGCAATGGAGAGAGTCTAGTAGGGCAAGGTATGTTTGAAGACTTGACAGAAGTACCGAACGTATACTGAAGGTTGCACTGAAGGGTGTACCTCAAATTCTTGAGCTTGCGTTTGGCAAATGAAAATCTTTGGTGACGAAATGTTTTGTGGCGTCAGTAAATGAACACTTTGGTGCTTCAGTAATACTGGCAAAAGTGAGCCGCTGTGACAAAATGTTTGTTATTATGGAAACTTTCGTAATGAGTATTGGATGGTAGAACAAGAATTGAAAGCTTTGGATGAGATATACTAAATCTGATGGCTGCAAAGGGAGATTCTGATGGGATGACATTGTGCTGGTTGATATAATACGTAAAATCTGCATAGAATTTTCCTAGAATTTTGTTGAGTATATAGTCTTTCCTTTCAAAAGAAAAATTTAAATATGGTTATTTGATTTCAATTCAGATGTAGCTAGTTTTCCAACTTCAATGTATCTTTATAGTACTCAGTATTGTATTAGGATGGGTTCTTCTAGAATTGAAGTGTTTACTAGGTCTATATAAAGTTGTTCTTAAGTTTATGGAGTAGCTTGTGTTTAAAAATTTAATTGCAATATCTGCGTTATGCCAAATTGCTGATATAAAAACCAACTAAAAACAATATTCTGAGTATTCTATGGGGTCTAATGTCTTTTAGTGGAATCTGATTTGTTTAATTTTGAAGTTTGTATTTTATCCAAAATTTTGAGCGTCGGGAGTTGTTTTTTAAAATAGTCCAAGTCTTTGGTGAGGTGTTGTGCACACATATTACACTTGCCAATTCTGTTCATAAATTGTAGTAATTTTGACTCAAAAACAAGGTTGAAGAAAATAGAGGGAGAAAGAGCCGCTGTTAGCTTTTCCTTCGTTTGTTTGCGGTTGGAAATTTGAATATTCACTCTCTTATAGATTTCGTTTGTTAGTGTAAGGAAGTGCTCAATTTGTCTTTTATATCTACGGTGGATGGCCGGATTTTTCCTTTTTTCGTTTCCTGATGGATGGGATTTTGTGGTTCTGCTAAGATAGCAGGTAATAGAAGTTTCCGGGAGCAGGGATATTGTGGGATATTGTCTTTTGTGTATTATCCTTTTGAAGGTAATTGTGTCAGGGTCAAGGGTGAAAGGAGTGTCCGAGTTCCTTTCCCACGTTCTGAAGAAATATACTATTGTTTTGCCCACTATTTATGTTATTGGTTTTCTGTGTTAAGCTGTAGTGTTCGGCTAAATACTGCAAAAAAGTAAGTGTTACATACCTCTAATTTGTATTCGTGTTCAATATAGGTTTCTGTGCGTGAAGCAAATATTTTAGATTGTGGAATAAAGACACTTTAGTCGTCCGTTGTTTGCTTTTGTAAGCGGAATCTCTGGTTTTGTAGTTTTCCGAATTATTAGTATATGGCCTAGACGAGTTGTCTGTCGACTGAGAAAGAGCTTTCTCTAATTTTCTGGTATGTTTTTGTGACTGTCTAAATTTAAAGAGACGCATATACAATTCGTGATGCCTGGTTTTTCTGCTTGTACTCGTAAACTAGATTTATCGGAGAAGTTTTTCTCCAATTTTTCATAGAAACATTTTTTTGCTTAACAGGGTACAATCATGTTTTTATTGCAATTTTCCCTTTTAAAATTTGACCACTTTTCAAAATTACGGATTTTCTGTGTTCTGATAGGTAGAGTTGGGCTAAAAACTGCATGAAAGAGTAAGTATTACATTTTTGTAATTTCTGTTCTTGTTCAATAGTAGGTTTCTGTGCTTGAAGCAAAAATTTTAGATGGTGGTACAAAGACTCTGTAGTTGTTAGTTGGTTGCTTTCGTAAGAGGGAATCTCTGGTTTTATAGTTTTCGAAACTATTAGTAGATGGCCTAGACGGTCTCTCTGTCGACTGAGGATGAGTTTTCTCTATTTTTATGGTATGTGGTCGGGACATTCTAGATTGAACGAGACGGATATCGATTTCGTGATAGCTGATTTAAACTCGTAAAAGAGAGTTATAGAAGAAGTTTTTCTCCAACTGTTCTAAAACAACAGTTCTTGTAGTTAATATGTGACAATATCATTTCTATTGAAAATTTAGTTTTTATCTTTAGGGGTCTTCTGTGTTATGCGAACTTGGGTTCGGCTAAATAATGCGAGAAATGAAAGTTTTACATATTTTAATTTGTATTCTTGCACATTTGTAGGTTTTTGTGCGTGCAGCAAAAATTTAAATTACGGTATAAAGACTCTGTAGTTGTCAGTTGGTTGCTTTCGTAAGAGGGAATCTCTGGTTTGATAGTTTTCGGAATTTTTAGTAGATGGCCTAGACGGGCTGTCCGTCGAGTGAGGATGAGCTTTCCCTAGTTTTATGGTATGTTGTCGGGACTGTCTAGATGAAACGAGACGGATATCGATTTCGTGATGGCTGATTTGTGCGGTTGTACTCGTAAAAGACACTGATCGGAGAAGTTTTTCTCCAAATGTTCTAAAAAAACAGTTCTTTTGGTTAATTGGGGACAATATTATTTCTATTGAAATTTTCCCTTGTTATGTTCTGCCCAGTTTTCATCTTATAGGTTTTCTGTGTTATGCTATCCTGGATTCGGCTAAATACTGCGAGAAATGTAAGTTTTACATTATGGTAGTTTGTACTCTTGCACATTAGTAGGTTTCTGTGCGTGCAGCAAAAATTTTAGATTGAGTACAGAGACTCTCTAGTTGATAGTTGGTTGCTTTCGTATGAGGGAGTCTCTGGTTTTGTAGTTTTCAGAACTCTTAGTAGATGGCCTAGACGGGTCGTCTGTTGACTGAGGAAGACTTTTCTCTAATTTTTTATGGAATGTTGTCGGAACTAGATTAAAACAGACGGATTTCGATTTCGTGATGCCTTGTTTTTGTGGTTGTACCCGTAAAAAAGAGCTATCGGAGTTGTTTTCGCCAATTTTTCCTGAAAAAAAGTTCTTTTGTTTAATAGAGGGACAATATTGTTTCTATAGTAATTTTTGCTTTTATATTTTGCCCATTCTTCCGATTTATTAATATTATTTCAGGTGTTTCTAATATTTTATAAGGTCCAAATTTTATTGTACTTTTTAGAAACTCCAGTTTGTGGGGTCATATTAGCAATGTGTACGTATGAATTAATTTTGAGTGGTTGAGCTGTACCAAAATGACGCTCTATGAATGAACTAAGAGGTTTATTTTTTTGGTTCAAGTTGTTATAGATTTCGTTTTAGAAATCACTTGGTGTAATTTTTCCTTTAAGGAACCAATACTGAAAGCTCCTTTTAGCAATTCCTTAGTTTGGGGGTGAGGGCAAAAATGGTGGTCTGTATATGTGTGTGTGCGGTTTGTGTGTGTGTGTGCGTGTGTTTCGCGAGTTAATTATGAGTTGAGATTATCGTTGGTTTGCAGTTTCCTATATTTTTTCTAGTGGAAAATAAGTTTAACATTTTTGGCTTTTTGGCTTTTATTCGGAAAACAGGTTCATTTGGGGAGACTCCAATGTTTGAACGACTGTGAGCTAAAATCAAAGGTGAATTGTTCACTTTGTTTCCAATAGTCATATTGCATCCAAAACTGTACGTGAATGTGTATTATGTTTTTATTGCTATTTTCAACGAGACATTTAGACCATGTACAGCAAAGCACGCTTGTTTAATTTGTACTTTGTGTACCCGACTGAAAGGTGCGTATCCGATGTTAATATGTTCTTTTCCATTATCAGTAACTAACACATCTGGACTTCCAAAATTTGCCAGCCAGTGATCAAATAGTACGTTGGGTGCTTGAGATACATCCTTTCTTGATGATGGTTTTAGAACAGCATAATGTGAAAATGCTTTACCTTTACATAGTCGTAAGAACAAATCTCTGAATTGAGATAGGTTGGAGCTTTTGTGTCCATTAACCTACGGTGGTTGCAAATTGATGAAATTTCTAAAAAGGGCTGTTATGGGGCCATTAGAAGGTCTCGAACACTTTTGCCAGTTTGACTTTGAAAAAATTTTTGGGCGAGGAGTGCTATCCAAATTGAGTGGGTGTATGCCTTAAAGAAAGTTTATAATATAGTAGAGAGAGGTAGACAAATTTTTTTCTTGTGAGTAATCTAAAATCAGGTCTTGGTTCATTTGTAGCCAAATAATGTAAACAACATTATCGTGTTAAATTTCTTTATTTTCGATTATTCTTAGTATTGAAGTGATCGGGCAGATTTGATGTCTATTTCAGAAAATGATTTGGCGGAATGCTGGTTCTTGTTGCTGTGTTTCCTGTAAAAGATTCCTTTACTTCAATTTGTCCTGGAAGAAAAAATTACGAAATTTCTGGGGATTTGAGTATAAAATAGTCAATTGCATAAAGTGAACATTTAACTGCATTCATATGTACAGCATAGGGTACAATTGGTGTAACGTGTTTTCCCTTAGTTTTGTTCAAGGTAGCCTCAGACTACTGTGGAGTAAGTTTCCCCTCCTCAATATACTATGGAGTAAATTTCCCTCCTTAAATTTTACTCTTTGTAAATTAAGAATTAAAACAGTTTGTAATCGTTCCTATTGGTTGTGCTTTTGTAATGTATTCAGTATAATAGACTGGCAATAATTTACTGTTTTCTAATTGTACTTCAAAGTATTTGTCTTTTATTTTAAGGTACACAGGAACATTTGGTGAACCCTTTGGTGAATATGTAACATCACTGTTACGATACTCTTTAAGCGACACATTTAACTGGGAAGTGAAAAGTTTTTCTTCCTCTGTCCAAACAAAAAAATGAGTAAGTTTGAAAAGTGCTTTCGAATGTGTTGAAATTGGTAAACTCTATAGTTTGGTTTATTCTTTTGCTTTATTAGAAAAAAGATTGGTTTATGGTCTGCTTATAGTATGTCACGGAGCGTGACCTTTGAAATAGGAATTCTCCTTCCAAATCATTTTTTCAGATAGGAGGAGAGCTGCGCCTGTGCCTCGGTTTAAATCATCTAAAAAATGGTTTATCTGGATCTGGAAAAACGCGACGCAGTGTGCCGTTTGTTAGTTTTTCTTACTTATCAAATGTCTGTTGGAGTTCTGGTGTCCGTTTAATTTTATCTGAATCTCTGAGTTGGAGATAAAATGGTCTAAGGATATATTGTGATATATGTAATTTGTTTCGAGGTAAACAAATTTGGGCGAGGAGTGCTATCCCAAATTTTCTTGATGCTTGAAACACAAAAAATTAACACAGTTTTGTGTTTCTTGTTCCTTTTGTTTTTTGGTGCTTGAAATTTAAGAAAACCCTAGATTTTTGATTTAACGGATAAAGGTGGTTCTGAAGAAATTGATTTCCCAGGAATTGCACTGATTCATAAGAGGAAAAAAGTTTCTCTGGGGCAGCTTTAGAATTACCTTTTTTTAAATTGGTGGTATTCTTTGGGCATTTTTAACAATGTTTCGTCATTTAAAACAACATCGTCTAAATATGTGATTACTTTATTTTTGCGTATTAGTGGTTGAAAGATACTACCATGGCAGATAAGAAAGCGACTGGGTCGATTGAAGTTGGGCAATTTAGGTTTTTGACGCAGTAATGTTGTCCTGCAATATCAAAATTTGTCAACCGTTGCGAATATGTGTCTGGTGGCATTTGTTTATACGCGCTTTTCATATCTGCTGTTGAGAAAACCGTAATTGGTCTGAGGTTTATCGTTATTGGCTCCAAGTCCAACTGTATTTTGTTTCCTCAATCATTGTGTTCAAATGACGAGCATCGAAAACAATTTTAAGCGGTTCACCCCTTTTTTAGAGTTGTTATTGGGTTGATAAATGTTTTCTCGTAGTGGTTGAATTATAATTTAATGGGAGAATTTTATCAAAATGAGAATATTTCTGGACAAAGCATTGTACTCGTTCTTGTAATTGTGGTAGTATGCGTGTGGCATGCTGTTTCTAAAACACTGCTGCTGCTTTAAGTGGTAGATTGAGTTGTTCTTCGATTTTCCCGTTACCAAATCTTGATGTTGCATAGAAGTTTGAGTATTGTATTAGAAGATGAGCTTTAATTTTCAATTTGGGCGTGATTGAAATTCGTATGTTCAGAAATGAATATTAAGAAGAAAATTTTTTTTTTGTGTCTGAGGAGGTATCATAGGGGATATGGAATGTTTTTTGTTTTAGTATAGGTTTTTTTTATTGTTGTTTGGTGAAAATTAAACGGTATAAAGTTTTTCAGAGTTTTTGATGTTTAAGTGTTCTATGAGTTAAGTTATTGGAGAATTACGCAACCATAAATTTTGCTTTATTGATGACACGATACATTGTATTCTTGTAATCCATTAAAGAGATATCTTCTTCTGCATATTCAATTAGTACACATGTAAGTGTTAGTGGATGATTTAAGTGTTCAGAAGTAGTATTGTACAAAGAATTGAATCGGGTTTTCGAACTTATTATTATCCATTATAGAAAAGAGTATGTTTTTATATATTGGCATAATTGACACATGAGATGAGTTTAGTTGAGGCCCGTTTGGGTAAAGGTTTTGAATTGGTAGGAATGTAGAGAATATGGTAAAATGTTTTAGAGGTTCAAAATGTCAATTATGGGCGTCAATAACAAGACAACGTCAAGAGCATTATGGTGATGTTTGTTGATGATTTGTAGCTTTATTTGGAGTTTACTGATTGTTTCTTATCTTTACTATTGGTTTATGTTTCGTATTGAATGTATCTTCTGTATTTACTGAACTAAAGTTCATGTGAACAGTGTGTTCCGGTATCTAAGGTTTTGGGTGACATCTACGCATAAGTAAAATTGATTTGTCCCAATATTTTGCAATTCAGTATTATTTAATTTAGAGAGAACAAACATGTATGCCCTCAATTCGGAATTCCGATACTCTTCTATCTCATACCAAGTGTCAAAACACAGCACAACAAATATAGCTCTTATATCAATTCAGAAACCAACATCTTTTTGTGGTGATGATATCATTCTTTTATGGCTATCTGTCTGCGGCGTGTATAGAGTAAAAGGTAGGACTCAGGTATTACTTTTGGATGAAGTAGGAAGAAGATAGTTCTCTGTGAGGGTATTAAAATCTTCTTGACAAATAAAATGAGCGTCTTTTGTAATTTGATTGAATTCCAAGACTAAATCATTAAACTGTTGTTCAAGCAATGGCTCTTCTGAAGCATTTTGTGTTTATGTTGAATCTGTTTGAACCGTTGTGTTTGTTGTTGATCTTAAACTGAGTTAATAATTTTTCGTACATTCTGAGACTGTTCCTCGAGAAAGGTAGTCGAGAACACTTAGCATCTCGACTACGATAATTAAGTGATTGTGGTCTTGATTTAGGGCAATACTTTTTAGTCTGTTGTTTTAAAAGATTGTTGTCTTGATTATGACCAACCTGATCTCCTTGGTGGTACAAAGTTACTGGTTTTTCGATATGCGTTATTGTTAGAAAAATTTTGTGCAGATTTCCTGTTGGTATTTTTGTGACGAGAAGAGTTGCGTTAATCTCATTCATTGATTCTGAGACTATAGGTAAAAGATAGGGGTTGTTTTTTTCACTTTATTGAGACTACCTGTTTATATGAGAGGTGTTCGTTTCCCTTCATGGCTTGCTTAAATGTTTGTTTGAAGAAATTTAGTTTTTCTTTAGATTTTGTAAATCGACGATCAGAGCGGGTTGAAATACTCTGTTCTGAGTGAGAAACATTTTTACAACAATTTAAAAAAGTTGGTTTTCCCTTCCAATTAAAATAATTGGAGTGCTTTTGTCGTACCATTTTGATACAATATGCGATGTCTCGTTCCAAAGCTCTGACATCATTTACAGTGAGATTTTCAAGGTCTGTACTTATATTGTTTATTGCGGTTGTGAAAGTTTAAATTAGTTTGATATTGTTTCAATCAAAATGATTTCTCGCTATATCTTCCTTCCTTGTGGGCTTTTGTGCAAATGGATGTTGTGGTTCTAATGCCGTTGCTTTATGATTCGCTATTTTTTTTAATGCTGCTGATGGTAGTGCTGAATCTAGTTTTGTGGCTAGGGCATCATTAGCTTGTGCGTTTCTCATATCTGACGTGTAACACAAAAACTTGAAGTACTCCTCATCTTATTTGTGTTTCCGGCACAACCAGCGTCCGAAAAAATCAACAAACCCAGAACCTGAGTCTTACGGAAAGTTAACGTTTTGTTCATTGTTCCTCTCAAGTATCTGCGAACAAGCTGGATCGCTTTTCAATGAACTTGTGCATTTCTCATATCTGATGCGTTGTTAACATTTGCTTTTAATGACCGTTGAATATGAATTGAGCCTCATAAGTATGAGTACATCAATTTTGACTTTCAGTTCAATGTTGAGTGAGGAGATTGAGTTGACGAGACCTGTAAATAATACGGTGCTGGAGCCATTGCAATCTCTTCAATGTTTTCTTTATTCAGTTGTCTGACTCTTCATCTTATTTGTTTTTCCGGCACAATCAGCGTCCGAAAAAATCAACAATTCCAGAACCTGAGTCTTACGGAAAGTTAAGGTTTTGTTCATTGTTCCTCTCAAGTATCTGCGCACAAGCTGGATCAATTTTCAATGAACTTGTGCGTTTCTCATATCTGATGCGTTGTTAACATTTGGGTTTATTGATCGTTGAATGGGAATTGAGCCTGATAAGTATGAGTATATCAATTTTGACTTTCACTTCAATGTTGAGTGAGGAAATTGAATTGACGAGGCCTGTAAATAATACGGTGCTGGAGCCATTGCAATCACTTGAATGTTTTCTTTTTTCAGTTGTCTGACCAGGTCCAATGAAATTTTTGTCGTCATTTGTGTATTTTGTTGATTACTGTGTGTTTGTTTTGGCTGTTGGTTTGAAGTAATTAATATAAATGATTATTTTTAATGTTTACTGAGTTTTGTGTTTGTAAACGTGGAAGTGGTGTGTTAATGCTTGATAAAATAAGTAAGGTAGAATTTGCCTCTTGGTTTGAACTAAGTGGTAGTTCAAAATAGGAAATTGCTTGTAGGTGAATAAAATTATGTAATATTATGTATATTATCTTTATTATTGAAATTTTGTAAATGAGTGACAGATTATTAATGGTGTGAGATGAAAACATGGTTCAATCATATATCTTTGTGGATTTAAAATCTGTTTCATTTGCTTCGTTTTGACTCGTATCCATAGGCTGTGAAAGCAAAATCGTGTGAAAGTCTTGCTGTCTTGTTTGTGACATTTCTAATGAATTATGTGGTTCTGTATTATTATCGATAGTAACACGATGATTTAGGAAGTTTTGAAGTCAGATAATGATTTTTTCTAATATGGATTTTCCAGCTGTAGGAATGTGGTGTGCAAGAATTTTCACGAAATTGAGTATTAACCAGGTTAAAAATGCGAGCTTCTAATATTTCTACATCCGATAGATTGGTATCTACCACTGTGCTTGCGAATGTTTGTATTAATTGTTTAAAACCGTCTGTTTCTTTATTGATTAATTTATGTTCGACTTCTGTTCTTCAATGTGTAGCGGCTGCATTGAATGCAGTTAAAAATATTGTCAGAAAGTCAAAAGGTGAATGGCAAAAAGGATCTGCTACATCAGCAGTATAAACTTACTCATGAACTCCCGTAAAGTATTTAAATAACGAATCTTATAGTTGACATAATAATGTGTCCTATTTTAAAGACGTATACCTGTTTGTGATAGGGTCGATACAAAAATATTAAGTCTTTCTCAATTGTTGACCATAAAATTCTGTCAAGTATGAGAAAAACGCTACTCTTGCAATTTTTGAATCTTTTGCTGGCAGAGAGAAATTGGGGTTGTTGTTTCTGGCTAAAATAATGAGTTTTTAGTTGCATGGCAAAATTACAAAAATATGATTAGCTGATCTACGTTGTGGACTTGCGTGATTTCAACTTATTGTATATCTTCTACATTAGACAGTTGTACGCTTTTAGAAAAAGTATTTGTTTCGATAGGGTTAAGATTCATTCTGACTCTAGTGCTTTATTGTTTCACTCATATTATCATTACCGTTGAACGGTGTTTTACGATTGGGTTTCCTTTTAGTAGAAGAATAAGTTTCTCTATAAGAGGTAAACTTGTTTCTTCGTAAGCTTTTTTTATGGTTACAGTTTGTTAACCCACTGGTCGCACCAGTTAAGGCAGACCCAAGTTATAAAGTATAAAAAATTATGTACATTTATTTCTACGCTGCAAGTAGACTTGCGTATTCATCCCAGACTAATCAGTTGAGTAAATCAATAAAGACCAGTTCAAATTTTTACGATGAATAACGTACATAGTACCGGAGTCAATATAAATATTTCGTGCGTAGTGTCGCTACTATCTAACAGACGTCTGAAGCCAGCCGTGCTTTCTCTATATAGTAGAGAATAGAGACTTTTGGTTCTCTGACTGATTAAAGGTGTATTCATTATCTTGTCTGCTACACAATTATAAGTCAATACTGTTGATGAATGTCAATTTGTGGACTATGCGAGGTCAAGTAGCAAACGTTGAAATTGAAATTTAGTGAAAATTTTCTGCTGCAGTGGTAATGACCAAACTCGTTATTGTGTACGGCTTTTTGACGAGGTGGGAGGGGCACACAGAATTATGCAGCAATTTGAAAGCTCATCTAAATATTGTTTGATTACGGATGACAATTATATGTAAATCAGCTTATATCAGTAAAGTAAATTGCCCGCCAAAGCATGATCTGGATGTTTGACTTAAGCTCGAAGTTAGCACATGTGCTTCCTCACTTTAAGCTTACAAAACACATGCTCAAAATCTTCTCTTGGAGCTAGGTTTCACCAAGAATATACGCGCAAGAGATTGAGTGTTTTCTTCTTCCTAGTAGTTTGGTCAGAAAATCTTCAGTGTTATTGTTAAATAGGACAGTCCAAGTTCCCTGTTTTCTACCAGTTCTCGCACAAAGTGCAGTTTTTTTAGCAAAAAAATTAGTTTTTCCGTGATGCATAGAACGCTTACTTAGGTCAGTACAAGCCGAACTATGCACTAAAAATTTCAGAGGTAATTTACAAAAAATATTCTAAGTCTTCTAGAATTCAATTCAGATGGATGGCTTTTTTACTCGCTTCAACAACCGAGTTAAACGCTGCATAAGCAGTTGATGTTGCTACAACCTTTTGCGCCCTACGACCCCAAATAATTGCTCAAGACGATTCACTTTCAGTAACACAAAAACTGGAAGTACTCCTCATCTTATTTGTGTTTCCGGCACAATCAGCTTCCGAAAAAATCAACAAATCCAGAAACTGAGTCTTACGGAAAGTTAATGTTTAGTTCATTGTTCCTCTCAAGTATCTGCGAAAAAGCTGGATCGCTTTTCAATGAACTTCTCCGGGATCTTTCGACAAAGAAATTTAACGAATTAGCAGCAAAATGAACTTTGTGTCCACATGACAAGGCTAAATAGATAAGACAACCTAACAAACTTCGGAAGTTAGTTTTTCCATGCTAGTTTTGTCCTCACTACACTATTGCAGACTGTCATCCTTTGAAAGTTTACAGTTTTCCTCTAATAGTTTACCATTTGACTTACAGCCTTTAATTTTAAATTTTTCCTAATTTTTTCAAACTATTTCTCTTGGATGTTTTTATTTCCGAGGAAATCTTCTTTTTTATTCCTAAGAACCACATCAAAACTGTATTATTACCATTTTAAGTTTCATGGAAGCTTCCGTATTGAAACAATTATAACAATTTTCAAAAAGGCCACAATCTATTAGTTCTTCTACCCACATGCAAAGAGACCTGATATTTTTTTGTCCTGCTTTTTTTCATAAATTAAGATTCGTCTTCAAAACTTTGTGCAATCAAGAAACCCGTCAAACTCAAAAACCAGTTTCTTCCAGATTGTTTTGAACCAAACAATCTGTAATTCAAATTTCACACGAAAGGTTTCCCATTTGCATCCAAAACTTCAAAACCTATAGGTTGTTTAATGACTACATCTTCTTTAATTGGAGTTTTAAACAAGCAGTATTTATGTCCACTTGTTTTGATTGATAATCGTTAGAAATAGCCAGACACGTCAAAGTTCTAACTGTTGAATGTCAAGTTGTAATTCAATAATTATTATAAAAAAATATTCCTAAATTCGGCTAAAACTTTTTGCAACAAACTGAGCTTTATAGCGACATATTTCACTATCAGGGCCACATTTGAAAGCAAAATGCCACCTTATTCCTACTGGTTTTTCATCACTTTCCACTAATAACTAAACACCGTTTTCAAACAAAGAGTCGTATTCATAGTTCATTGCTTTGAACAAAATTGGATTTTGCAAAGCCTCTACAACATTTTTGGAAGCAAAGGACTGATCGGAAGATGAATCAGAAACGAGTTTCATTATAATTGTTATCAATGTCTTCGCCCAGTTTTGGCGCCTTCATAGGTTTGCAGTAAAGTTCATTTTCGTGAAATCTTACGTTTCTCGACTTTCGAAGTTTTTCAACATCAGAATTAAACTATTTAAACCTATACAAGACATCGTCTTTTACTCTCAACCAATAAAATTTAGAGAAATGAATGAAACTATCTACAATTCCAATAGCATAACAATGGCAAGTATTTCCGGAGAAATTTTTCCTAAGACATTTGTATGCACAACATCAAATTTTGGTATTCGCATTTGTGATGCAATTTTTGTGAACAGTTGACCTATGCAACTCAGAAATTTCGCAACACTAAATGTTTGGATCGTCTATTTTCATAGCCTCAACAAATTCAGCAGGGGTTTGAAAAAAAAGTTTTATCCAATAATTGCATACCACATTTGTAAACTACATTAACGCAATTTTATGGGAGCAAGAAAAGCTTTCCCGCGCAATCAATCCATTTTCAACTTCAAAAGAAAACGAGGTTTTAATAAAAACTAAGCTTGAGTTAATCATCAAAAGAAACATAAACACCAGCCTCTCTAAGTTGTGAAACAGAAATTACGTTTTTTTGTTATCATGTACGAATAAAACATCTTTTACAACATTTTCGCAAGTATTCATTGCTATTCTCAACAGAAAATTAAACGTCTCCTTTCCTAATATTGAAGAGTGCATTTCGTCGGCATTGTGAATTATGCCAAAAAATTTTTATCCAGGTTAGCAGAAGTAAAAATATCTTTAATCTTTACTTGTTGCGCCAGATCCATTCATCAAATCATGATGTTCAACACAATTCTCATACGTTGAAAGGCTAAAGTTTTTTTTATTGTTCTTCAGAATCTAACTTTCTTTCTTTCTTTTGACTTTCCTGCGATTCTTTTTTGTTCCTTTTTCATTCCATGGGTTTTATGTTTTTGTCAATGAAACTTTTTTGTTCTCAAAACATGCTCGACAAAATTTTGCAACACTCCCGTGTTTCTGTTTTTGCGTTTCTCAATTTAAAAATTAATCAAATCACGTTTCATTTCATCCTAGAATTTTTTTTGCCATATTTTGACAGAATACAAAAATATCGAATTCGCGAGGAAGTCCCATCAAGTGTATTGACAAAAACATTTCTTCATTTATTGACTCATCGTCTTCGGAAACGTTTAAGTGCGTGTACTCAGCTCTGGTAATATTGTCCACAATACTTTTCTTACTGTATGTTCTCAAATATGCTCAATCAGATATCAGTTTTTGTGAGCGCGGTCTCTCGAAACTTTTAAATTTCTTTCACAAGACGTTCCAAGCTTCAGACCCTTAACCCTTCTTTGTCGCAAAAACAAAACTGAATTGTCGAGGCACTGGACAAATCATATGGCCTTCTGTTTTTCATCAATTTTTTTGACTTTCTGCTGGCCCTGTAAATTTGCCCCTGTGAGTGTCGTCCCATCAGCGTAAGTATCAACTCCTTATCTCCTGTTTTGCCGTCAAGAATTTTATTTAACTTCAGAACATACATTCGTGTCTCAAGCTGTTCAGAAAATCAAACAATGATTTCTTTTTACCCCTAAATAAAAAGTTATCAACCAACTTGCAATTCCATTTTAAAGTGGTGAACTCTTATCAGGTGTTAATAGAATTTTCAAATTAAAGTTTAAACGTTCAAAGAAGTAAACGTGAAATTAAAAACCTAATCGCACACTCTTTCACCTAATCGCAAACTTATATTTCAGCAACAAAATTAACATGGAAGAGCACAAAATATAAGACTTTGAGACCTTCTGTTACATTCACAAAACTAAACATCACCCAACAGGTCTTTACTGATATAGAAGTTCAAAAAATATAAACAAATTTTTAAAACAAAACAATGTCTCTTTCTTTTAACAAAGCACTTTAAGTTTAAGGGCAAAAATTATCTTAAATGTTTCAAACACAAAAAAACATAAACGTTTTTAGACGAAAAATTATTGACTACCAGAACTTCTATTTATAAAATCTTTCCAATACAACTTAATTCTTGTCGAGCCTGGAAAATTTTGTCGTTAAAAAATGTGTTCTTTTTGCAGTGCTTTTAAAGAGAAACTAAATGAGAAATTTGGTGTACTTAGAATAACAGATGATTCCTTTTATTTGGCATTGTAGTATCCTTGAAAAAGTTTGAGTGGAAATTAATCAATACAGCCACTGATTCTCCAACTGCGACTAAGCACGACTAGGACGGATTCTGCAGATAATTTGTCAAACTCTAACCTAAACATTTCTCTCACGCATTGGCCATTTTTGCGATATTCTTCAAGCATGCCGACTATACATCATATTTTACAATGCTTTTACTATGCTCAATCATGTTTTAAGTTCGCTTATGTTTCTAATGTTGTACACAATTTTACTTGCCATGTAGGATCTCTGGCCAGAATCACTTTTACATTTTCAAATTGTGCTACAGATCGATTTACAATTTCTTTAATAAGGACAATTTTGATCAACACTTTTGTTCTTGCTTTAATCTACAGTTTTTTCAATTAAATTACAAGTGGCTTTCACACACCATTTTTCAAAATTTGACGTGCGCTGGAATCTCTAACTTTATAGATATCAAGCTTAAAATTACTTCAACAATTCAACACCTTCAAAATTTGCGAGTTTTCAACTCCTCCCTCTCTCTCTCTCACACACACACACACACACACACACCGTCTTCTCTCTCTCTCTTTCTCTCTGGGTGGTGTGTGTCTTCATCTTCCTCTCTCTCTCTCTCTCTCTCTCTCTCTCTCTCTCTTTCTTTCCCTCTGTCTATGTCTCTGAAAGACACATACTTTTTTCTATAGGGGCGCTCTCTCTCTCTCCCTCGTTTTCCCTCTGCAAACAGGCCACCCCTTTTGCTTCTTTTGTCTTGTGTCTCACATGTCACTTTTATGGGCCCATAACCTATTGACGAAGTTAGAGGTGCACGCAGAAATACGCAGCAGTTTGAAAGTTCAATTCAATTTGGTTTCATTATGAGTGGAAAACATATGTTGTATAACAGCTTATATAAAAAGAGTAAATTACTCGCCAATGCGTGATCTGAATTTGTGAAATTAGCTCAAAGTTAGCGCATGTGCTTTCTGACTTTTAAGTTTTAAACTCATACTGGGAGGGCTTTCATATATTTTCTGCTAAAGATTCAAACCTCCAATTTTTATTTTTATATAATAGTTAAATTGTCGGCGCATTCTTTATAATGATTCTCCATTTTGCTTAGAAGCATGCCTTCTGTGTTGATT
The DNA here is from genome assembly GCF_964194025.1 of Convolutriloba macropyga. NCBI lineage: Eukaryota > Metazoa > Xenacoelomorpha > Acoela > Convolutidae > Convolutriloba > Convolutriloba macropyga. Next base: position 5,945,588 of record NC_134473.1, on the reverse strand, counting down.
GTGCAGACTGCTTTTTTGTTGCCCGAACGCGATTGCCAATTCCAAATAAAATTAGAAAATGTTCTTATTAAGACTCAATTATCTACGTAACTTTTGCAATGACATAGCCAGAATGAATGCCTATCATCTTAATCATTAACGTGCCACCATTTGGGGCTATTGATTACTCCGGTTTTCCGTTTCTCAACAGCACTGCACCCCTAAGAGTTGACAATGTCGAGAATTCGTATAATTTTGTTGGCTCTTCAATTTCCCCGGGTCGAGATTTTGGGTAAATTTTTGCAAGAAATTCGGTGATTGCGGTAAAAAAAATTCACCAGCGATTCACCGCATTCACAGCAAAAAGAGGTAAGAAATACGCGGTGAAAATTTTTTTCACCGCATTTCACCGCATTTCTTAAGAAAATGCACCGCCAAACCTCAACCCGGGTCAATTAATTATCATAAGTTTCCATGTTTCATATTAATATAACTCTTTTGTAATCGCTTACCATCTACGCAGTTCATGATTTTCATTGCCATCTAAATGTCAATTAAGTGATCACGTGCTATTGTGTCGTTTCATACGTCAATAGTTCAAATCACTTCATGGATCGTTTTCATCAAAGATAAATTTATTTTTCTTATGTTATCAATTAATAAACTAGAGCTTTTTCAGCGTGCTAAAATGTCACTGAATTTTGAGTAGCTTTACATTTAATTGAAGTCTTTCCCATGACCCCTCCCCCCCCCCCCCCCCCGCATTATGGTATGTTTACCATGATGGGGGGGGGGGGCTATGGGTTATCTGACCAGTAAGCTGGGGGGGGGGGGGGGCTATGGGTTATCTGACCAGTAAGCTGGGGGGGCTATGGGTTATCTGACCAGTAAGCTGGGGGGGGGGGGGGGGTATATAAGGAGATAAAGAGAAAGACCCTTTTATTGTATCAGTCACAGCCATTATTAGTAAATCTGATTTTCAGTGGTAGTCGGATAAACTGCTTAAGGACAATAAGAACATTTCATTTGGTACTTAAAGCACTCAAATTTTGTCCCGAAATTTTGTCCCGATTATGAGCTTGGAGACCCTGTCCGCGACCCAAATCCATCTGGCATATACCTGTGTTGAATCGCTCGCACCTCATTCTGGGTTTATTCACTTATTATCAGCTAGCTCCTATGAAAAGACTTTAGGTCGACCTTTACTAGGAGGTCGACCGTGTATTTAAGGTAGGGAAATACCCCCCCCCCCTCCCCCAGGTTGACTTAATAAGTCTTTTCATAAAGTCGACCTCTCAAATGGGGCTCCGATTTGCAATAAAAGCATTATTCAACAAATACTAACCGCATCAATTTCCTGGTGAACATGTTCAGCAAAGAGCAATGCAGGAACTAAAAAACTTAATATAATTGTCAGTGCGTAAAATAGCTTGCGTCTCCGTTTGTTTAACAGCTTTTCGAATTCGCCACCTTTGCAAATCAGAATATATCGCTCAATGGCCATTGAAATCAGTTGAAAAATTTGACACCAATAAGGCACAATGTCTGTTATGAGGCGAACTGCTTTCAAAGTCTGTCTGAAGTCAGGAGCTCGCATCCATTTCTTTTCCCCAGAGTTTAAGATTTCCTCGTCTGTGTAGTCGTAGTCATTCACACTTAAACCAAGAAGATAGTCAAGTCTGATTTCTATACTGTACTTGAGTACTTGATCGTCCCAAAAGGTTTATTGTTTCCTATTATAGTGACCCACACAGAAGAATTCAGTGCAAACTTATATGAAGATCACCGCTAACATGGTTTCAAAGTTTTTTTTGAGCCTCCATGTGTTGGCAAAAACCATCCCTGCCCTATATCATAGACCGGCGATTCAATGTATGGTGCTCTTTTGTAACCTTTTTTACACTACCAAAATTGCACTTTTGAATCATGGAAACTAATGTCTTGGTTTATCTTTGCGTATATAAAATTTCCAATAAATTTACGGCTTGTGAAAACAAAACCAATTGAGTATGCATTTAATTGTTTTTTGTCAATTTTTATAAGTATTAACTTTAGTACGAATTCATAGAATTAATTTCTTTTGTGACAAACTGCTATGGGTAATATCATAACCAATAATATACGCAAAATACAATAATACACAAAATAATATACCAATAAAGATAAAAATAAGTTAAGTCAAAAATTTTTGGAAAGGCGTTCAGTTCACAAATCACAAATTTCCTAGAAAAGGAGCACTTATTGTCTATTAGTAATTTGGTTATAGAAAATAAATTTCAACAACTGATGCTATCCGGAAATCGACAGAACAAATAAGATTAGAACTCAACAAGAAAAAAATGTTACAGTTGCGTTTTTAGATTTTTCAAAAGCTTTTGATTCTATAAACCACAAAATACTGCTACGGAGACATGAAAATATAGGTTTTGACGAATTTCCTACCAATTTAATAAAAAGTTATTTGAGTAATAGAACGCAAAGAGTTGTCCTAAGTGGAACTAAACCAGATTGGATAAAAATGAAAAGAGCAGTTCCCCATGATACAATATTTTAGGAACTCTATTGTTCACTATTTACGTCAACGATTTAGCAAAGATTGTAGAAAACGATTGAACGGTGGTCCAATATGCAGACGACACTTTTCTTTTTACATTCTGCACTGATGAAAAATCGTCAAAAACAAAACTTGAACATGGCATCTCAAAATTTATCGATTTTTTTGCAAAATCCCAGTTAGTGGCGAACAAACAAAAAACAGAATATATTGTGTTCAGCATCAGGAAGAGGTTAACAAATACTGTTCTGAATGGTGGCAATGAAAAAAAGCAGAGTCAAATAGCGCGAAATATCTTGGCGTAATTATTGATAGCAAACTAGAATTTGATGGAGAAGTGGAAAAATTTCGACAGAGAATGGCTTGTGGAACAAAAGTTTCGAATGTACTTAGTCAAAGTTTACCAGAGAAAACGAAAATCTTATTACGTAATTCAATAGTAATAAATCATCAACATTATTCCGCTTTAACTTTTATAGGGTTGCAGAAGTTATTAGTCAAAACTTTAGAAAAACAGTTCAATTAAGGAATAAAAACCATTTTTAATAGGAGAAAATACGATCGGTCCACAGATCTCAAACTTCGCAACCAAATAAAACCAATCTCCTTTTTCTTGAAATATCATTGCTCTAATTATTTTTCTATTTTTCTCGCGTACTCAGCATTGATCTTCCAGCATTGATCCTCTCTCTACCATGAGAATAAAACAACATGTCAGGTAAAAAAAAACTTTCGATATAAGAAAGATCAATAAGTTTATCTGATTCTTTTTTTTGCACAAGCCATTCAAATTTCTAATAGTCTGCCTTCTACTATTAAACTGAATACAACATCGAAAACATCCCTAAAAAAACTGAGAGAATATTTCCGGAAAAATTTTTGAAGGACCCAAAAGTAACTGATATGAAAGATGATATTGAGAGCATTATATTTTAATTTTTGTTTTTAATCTCCATGATTTATACATTAAATTGTAGAAACAATTTATGCTTGCTTTTTAGGCAATTTGTACTAATGTAAGGTCAAATTTTTAGTAAAGTAATTTGATGATTTTATAGTTTTACATAATTTTATATTCTTAACTCTACATTGCCTATTTTACCATTTGCTTTTTTGTTCTTATGTATACCAGAGGAAAGTAATAATGTTCTTTTTTATAATTGTCTTTTTAATTTAGAGTTATCAAGAGGACATTTCTGAAACTAATCACCAATTAGTCCATCTTTCTTTACGGTTATTTGGGTAATCATAACGTATCCATGGTGAAGATGTATTTTTAAGCAAATTTGACTAAAGTAGCCAAGTATCACTGGTTTCCACACACACTTAGAACTCTAATCTTAACTTAACACATGCGTCGTGAGAAAGCCAGACAAACCCAATCATGTATACGGTATTTTCGGACATTGGCCAACTGGCACACCAAATTGAGGGAACTGTCCATTTTTTTAGACACGGTGCTTACTGGCTCGCATGCATATTTTAGTGAAAATTACCCTCAATTTTCAGAATATTTATATACGTTACCAATTTAATCTAGTTTAATTAAACAATACCAACATCTAATCAAAAAAAACTCCATTTGACTGAAATTGTTATATAATTATCAAATTTTTACACAAATTAAAAAAAATACAAAAGAATTATCAGAAATTACCCATTTTATTTTAAATTTTAACAAAAATTTCCCAGAAACTATCCAAATTCTATCCAAATAGGCAACATTTTACCTCCTTTTTCCCAAATTTATTCAATATGCTCTCACTTATAACCAAATTTTGGAATTTTTTAATTATACATTAATTTTACATTATACCAAATATCATCCAGATCTCAACAATATTTCCAGAATTGAAAGTTATTGAATTAAAGCATGTTTTATTTTCTTCTAGTTGTACATTAGCAATATCTATAGGTTTAACAAACTGACGCTTTTTTATTTAATTTTGTTGAAGTACTAATTTTATAAAAATTATAAGGTCGTTTTTGCATTCTTTGTTTGGTTAACAAATTGAAAGAGCAATAAACAAACAACTAGAACAATTTCGAATTATCATAACAGTCATAACAACAAACTTCACTAGTTTGATAACTCTCTCGGCACCAGACTAAATTCAAAGACTTAATTTCTTTTGTGAAAACTGCTATGGGTAATATCATAACCAATAATTATCTTTCTAATTCACAGTTAGTATCGAGAGGGTCATTTCTGAAACTAATCACGCATTAGTCTAAATTTCGATTTGGTTAATTCTATAATCAAAATGTATCCATGGGAAACAGGTAGATTTAAGAAAATATGACTGAAGTAGCCAAGTGTCACCAGTTTCCATACACGCTTAGAACTCTAATCTTAACACATCGGTCGTGAAAAAGACAAACAAACCCAATTATGTATACGGTATTTTTGGACGTTCGCCATCTGGCACACCAAATTGAGGGAACTGTCCATTTTTTAGACACGGTGCTTACTGGCTCGCATGCATATTTTAGTGAAAATTACCCTCAATTTTCAGAATATACATATACGTTACCAATTTAATCTAGTTTCATTAAACAATACCAACATCTAACCAAAAAAAAACTCAATTTGACTCAAATTGTTATATAATTATCAAATTTTTACACAAATTAAAAAAAAATACATAAGAATTATCAGAAATTACCCATGTTATTCAAAATTTTAACAAACATTTCCCAGAAACTATCCAAATTCTATCCAAATAGGCAGCACTTTGCCTCCTTTTTCCTAAATTTATTCAATATGCTCACACTTATAACCAAATTTTGGAATTTTTTAAAATAATTTTACCTTTTACCAAATATCATCCAGATCTCAACAATATTTCCAGAATTGAAAGTTATTGAATTAAAGCATGTTTTATTTTCTTCTATTTGTACATTAGCAATATCTATGTGTTCAACAATGTGACGCTTTTTTTTAATTTTGTTAACGTACTAATTTTATAAAAATTATAAGGTCGTTTTTGCATTCTTTGTTTGGTTAACAAATTGAAAGAGCAATAAACAAACAACTAGAACAATTTCGAATTATCAAAACAGTCATAACAACATACTTCACTATTTTGATAACTCTCTCGGCAACAGACTAAATTCAAAGACCTAATTTCTTTTGTGAAAACTGCTATGGGTAATATCATAACCAATAATTATCTTTCTAATTCACAGTTAGTATCGAGAGGGTCATTTCTGAAACTAATCACGCATTAGTCTAAATTTCAATTCGGTTAATTCTATAATCAAAATGTATCCATGGGAAACAGGTAGATTTAAGAAAATATGACTGAAGTAGCCAAGTGTCACCAGTTTCCATACACGCTTAGAACTCTAATTTTAACACATCGGTCGTGAAAAAGCCAGAAAAATCCAATTATGTATACGGTAATTTTGGACGTTGGCCATCTGGCACACCAAATTGAGGGAAATGTCCATTTTTTAGACAGGGTGCTTACTGGCTCGCATGCATATTTTAGTAAAAATTACCCTCAATTTTCAGAATATACATATACGTTACCAATTTAATCTAGTTTCATTAAACAGTACCAACATCTAACCAAAAAAAACTCAATTTGACTCAAATTGTTATATAATTATCAAGTTTTTACACAAATTAAAAAAAAATACAAAGGATTATCAGAAATTACCCATTTTATTCAAAATTTAAACAAACCTTTCCCAGAAACTATCCAAATTCTACCCAAATAGGCAGCACTTTGCCTCCTTTTTCCTAAATTTATTCAATATGCTCACACTTATAACCAAATTTTGGAATTTTTTTAAATAATTTTACCTTTTACCAAATATCATCCAGATCTCAACAGTATTTCCAGAATTGAAAGTTATTGAATTAAAGCATGTTTTATTTTCTTCTAGTTGTACATTAGCAATATCTATGTGTTCAACAATGTGACGCTTTTTTTAATTTTGTTAACGTACTAATTTTATAAAAATTATAAGGTCGTTTTTGCATTCTTTGTTTGGTTAACAAATTGAAAGAGCAATAAACAAACAACTAGAACAATTTCGAATTATCAAAACAGTCATAACAACATACTTCACTATTTTGATAACTCTCTCGGCAACAGACTAAATTCAAAGACCTAATTTCTTTTGTGAAAACTGCTATGGGTAATATCATAACCAATAATTATCTTTCTAATTCACAGTTAGTATCGAGAGGGTCATTTCTGAAACTAATCACGCATTAGTCTAAATTTCAATTCGGTTAATTCTATAATCAAAATGTATCCATGGGAAACAGGTAGATTTAAGAAAATATGACTGAAGTAGCCAAGTGTCACCAGTTTCCATACACGCTTAGAACTCTAATTTTAACACATCGGTCGTGAAAAAGCCAGCAAAATCCAATTATGTATACGGTAATTTTGGACGTTGGCCATCTGGCACACCAAATTGAGGGAAATGTCCATTTTTTAGACAGGGTGCTTACTGGCTCGCATGCATATTTTAGTAAAAATTACCCTCAATTTTCAGAATATACATATACGTTACCAATTTAATCTAGTTTCATTAAACAGTACCAACATCTAACCAAAAAAAACTCAATTTGACTCAAATTGTTATATAATTATCAAGTTTTTACACAAATTAAAAAAAAATACAAAGGATTATCAGAAATTACCCATTTTATTCAAAATTTAAACAAACCTTTCCCAGAAACTATCCAAATTCTACCCAAATAGGCAGCACTTTGCCTCCTTTTTCCTAAATTTATTCAATATGCTCACACTTATAACCAAATTTTGGAATTTTTTTAAATAATTTTACCTTTTACCAAATATCATCCAGATCTCAACAATATTTCCAGAATTGAAAGTTATTGAATTAAAGCATGTTTTATTTTCTTCTATTTGTACATTAGCAATATCTATGTGTTCAACAATGTGACGCTTTTTTTTAATTTTGTTAACGTACTAATTTTATAAAAATTATAAGGTCGTTTTTGCATTCTTTGTTTGGTTAACAAATTGAAAGAGCAATAAACAAACAACTAGAACAATTTCGAATTATCAAAACAGTCATAACAACATACTTCACTAGTTTGATAACTCTCTCGGCAACAGACTAAATTCAAAGACTTAATTTCTTTTGTGAAAACTGCTATGGGTAATATCGTAACCAATAATTATCCTTCTAATTCACAGTTAGTATCGAGAGGGTCATTTCTGAAACTAATCACGCATTAGTCTAAATTTCAATTCGTTTAATTCGATAATCAAAATGTATCCATGGGAAACAGGTAATTTTAAGCAAATATGACTAAAGTAGCTAAGTATCACTAGTTTCCATACACGCTTAGAACTCTAATCTTATTACATGGGTAGTGAAGAAGCCAGACAAACCCAATTATGTATACGGTATTTTCGGACATTGGTCATCTGGCACACCAAATTGAGGGAACTTCCGTTTTTTAGACATGGTGCTTATTGGCTCGCATGCATATTTTAGTGAAAATTGCCCTCAATTTTCAGAATATACATATACGTTCCAATTTAATCTAGTTTAATTAAACAATAACAACATCTACTCAAAAATACACATTTTGACTCAAATTGTTAAATAATTATCAAATTTACCAATTTTAGTCCAAATTTTAACAAAACTTTCCAAGAAACTATCCAAATTTTATCGAAATAGGCACCATTTTACCTCGTTTTTCCCAAGTTTATCCTACATACTCCCACTTACATCCAAATTTTTGGAAAAACTTCTAAAAATTTGCTTTTTACCAAATATCAAGATCTCAACAATCTTTCTAGAGTTCAATTTCGTTGAATTAAAGCACGTCTTATCCTCTTCTAGTGGTACATCAGCAATATCTATGTGTTCAAAAAATTGACGTTTTCTGATAATTAATTTTGTTGAATTCATTTACAGAAACTTGAGCTAATTTACACAAATTCGTCAATGTTTTCATAAAGGGATTTGCAAGCCGTTTCGTGGACAAGACTGACAATAAAAATGGCCTACACCGACAGAATTTTGTCAGTGGATTTCACAAAGCATTTAAAAGCAAATTTACAATCTTTAATTGCAATTTTTTCTAATTCATTTATTTGATTAATTGATGAATAAATGAACAAAACAGCCTCTCTCCCATAATTGAGATTAATTTCTAAAATCAAGGGCTAATAGTTCTCGAAATTGCAAAATCTTTTCATTCAAACCATCAGATCTAGTCGCATTTAACTTCGAAAAACACTTACATTAATCAGTAAGTGTATTCACCAAACCCGTTTGAGAACAAGACTGACTTCATCCCCTCAAAATTTTTCAATCCCAGCCAAATTACCATAAGTGTTTTCCACAAAACTAATGTATTTAAAATATTATAAAATCCATTTCCATAAATTGGTCAATTATGCCCGATTTGGGGATCAGTACTGACCACTAATGATCCAACTTTTTTCATTCATTTTGACGGCTGACAAAATTGAACGCAGTAAGAGCTGAAATCACTATATATATATATATATATATATATATATATATATATATAAATATACATATATATATATATATATATATATATATATATATGGTCAAAATCATATTAAATATATTTAAAACATGATATTTGCATACAAGGATCAAATGTGACTTCAAACTATCCATGCGCGATCTGTTATTACGATCCTAGTTTGAAACCAAATCGGAAATTATAAAAATTTGAAATAATTTTGACCAGCCTGTAATAAAATCCACCAAAATTCTGTTTTGATAAGCGATGGCTTAAAACATAACTAAAAAAAATCAATTTACCTTGTGACTATAGAACTTTCGCAAAAGGCTGCCATATATTGGTAATCGTGATCGCTCGGCCTGAACAAATGCAAGTTTGTGATTGAGTTAGTTAATATTCAGTTATGCCATATTCAGTTACTTGAGGACCCAAGTTAAATTCAAGTCTAATTCTTTACATAAATCCAGCCAAATTCTTTTCATATGCAAAAATGAGGCAAGCTAAAAAGTTCCGAAAACACCTGGATTCGATCTCGTGACCTTCTCCACTCTTATCCAATGCTTAATCAATTGCGCCACATTTGAAGGAAATTGAAAACAAGTCATTTTAACGGTCGCGAGCGTAATTCCAGGACATGTTTTATTGTCCAGCCAAATTCCTGAACATCGTTATTGTCCAGCCAAAATCCAGAACACTTTTTTGTCCAGCAAAATTCCAGGACGTATGTTTTAGTTCCAGCCAAATTCTAGGACGGTTGTCTTAGTTCAAGCCAAAGTCCAGGACATCACATTAATTCCAGGCAAATTCTTCTCATACCCAATATCTATCGAGGACAGTCTTTTCATACCTTAAATCTGTCGAGGACGGTCTTTTAATATTTCCAGGTCTCGACTAGGGTGCCGTGCCAAATTATGAAAAGAATTTATTCTGTTTTTTTAATGATATGACAACTGTCCGTCAGTTATCTTAAAAGAAGCAAAATCTATAGAGAGAAATACTTGAAAGTTTGATATCTTAATTGAGCTTTTGTTAGTGGTAAAATAAAATTACTTCAAAAGTTTGGAAACAAAGCAATGATGAAATTTTAATCCGCACAATGTTTTCAACAAAAAAATTTTGGCAGATACGGTTTGTGAAAATTTTTCAAAACTACGTAGCGAGACGCCTTATTTCGAAGTCGTAGCAGAGTAAAAAAAACAAGATTCAGTTCAAATCTTGCCTTTACCCCAATAGTTTTTTCCGCTTTAAATCACCAATAAATGACTAGTGAAATGAACCTTGAGTCACATTTATGATTTACCAGGAGAGAATGTTGAGCAACTGTGCTTAGCAAATTGCCGGATGACATCTAACTGAGCAGCGCAAAATGCCGTCTGCATTTGATCCTAGCAGCAATCAAATCCGCCTTATTCCTTTTGGGCATAATTACCGGCGCTTAGCCCTACTTTAGAGGCAATTAAAATTCTCTACTCTACTCTAGGAGCAATTAAAATGTTCGCTACTGATGAAAAGCCAAAAATCTTGCTAAATTCAATTAACGAACTTGATTTTATGGTTATAACAGAACTAAATATAACTGAAATTATCAGAAATATGATTATAGCAAGATTATTCTGCGCATTAATAAAAATGCTTGGTTAAAATGGACCTTTTAGAGAATGAAGTCTATTAGGGACACAATTCTCCACATCCCTCCTCCCCTACCTCCCTCCCTCTCCCTCTACCTCTAACTCCACCCCCCCCCCCCCCCCCCTCCACATCCACCTCCATCCCATCCCTCTACCTCCACCTCCATCACCCATCCCTCTACCTCAATTCAACCCCCCCCCCCCTCTACCGCCAAACCACCTCCCCCCTCCGTCTACCTATTCCGTTTCCTCCACAAATACTTCACATTGACTTCATTAAAATGGATTATAGTGAATGGTCTTAATAGTCTATTGAGTCAACTGAATTAGAACTAGATTGAGTCATAATTGGTCATACTTTGAATTGACAACTGAAAGGTGAACAACTGAGTTCACAATTGAAGGGAGTTTTCCATGCACCTTCTCCATGTGAATGAATGAATGAAGTCAGCAACTAACATCATTTGAACATCGGAAAACACCAAATGTTGAGTTGAAGACCTCATTTGATATTGTTCGACGAAATAACATTAAAAATGCATCAAAAACTGACAAAAATTCTCGCAAAACGATTGCTGAAGCTTGGTGCGTGTTTGAGATCTTTCATCACAGGAAAATCAGAAAATGAAACACTTAATAAAAGACAGTTTTGCATAGCAAGTTCAGTAACATGATGCAAGGTCAAAGTCTATGATTAAACATTTTTGGTTGAGAAATCCTACTCCAAATAAAATGATTTCATATAGAAAACGAACAACATAAAATTGTCCAAATTGTCTAAAGTGATGAGCACTTATGAAAAGCCAAACGATGAGCAAAGTTTGACGATGAAATAAGAACTGAGTGACTGATTCGTAGTTGCGGAGAGCTCTGTGTAGAGAAACCTTTCTGCTATTAAACGGCCAGGCAAGATTTTCGACACCTGTTGCGCTCACCATGTAAAAATGTTCCCTCAAAGGTCCCAGTTACTCAGTACCTGTACAGACTTTTACATTTGCATAAACTTCAGTGTGGAAAGAAGGCGCATCAATTTAAAGGAAATATCATATTTTTCCAAATGTGTCGAAAAGAACACCGTCAACTCTGTGGCGAATAAAAAATTTGTCCTCCGGGTGGAGAAAACCTCCCATTCGAACGCCTTCTTTATCCACAATATTATTGGTAATCACATAATTTGCTACAAATCAATTTGCTCACAATAGTACGTAACTAAGAATCCTGCATCTCTTTTTTTGATAATCGATGTCTCTGCAGTAATTCAACGACATATAATTTCACATTCTGAATGTAAAACTGAGACATTTTGTACAAATATTCTGCTCTGTGTTACGAAAAGCATTGCCGAATAACAGTAACGAGAGCCGAGTTGCCTGACATGATCAGCTAAATGTCTGAGGCAATACACACGTTTGGTTTCAATCCATTCTTTGCCCTCATGAATGGCGCAATGTATTTGCGAAAAGCTTCTAGAAAAAGCTGTGCGTTGTAAGTTTTACTAGCCAGTCGATAAAGTTGTAAAGCTAAACATTAGGAAAAACGCTCAATAGTTTTATTTAATCAGCAGGAACATTGAAATGCAGAACCTCAATTAAATGCAAATGTGTTTTTGTTTTTAACACCGGCCACATTTACTATCTGATCGCAAGGCAGTAACTCGGCGTACTCTACAAAAATGTCATCAATTTGAGGATGTTTTTTGTCAAGACTGCTCATGTGGATAGCACGAGTGGGATCTGACGATAGTTTTTCCCTCGGCTAAGTAGTAATGGCAACCGTAATAGCCGTTAAATTTGAACATGTTTAACATATGACTCTGCGCTCCCAAGTGAAATATGAGCAAAAAAATGTGAGTGTAAATTGAACACCTACTGAAATTTCGCTTTTTATCTGGGTAATCATTTGACTTCAATTGGTAAGAAGTATTTCCAACAAACGAGGAAACTAAAATAACGTTTTGTCCGGATATTCTTAGCTGTTGTCGAAAGTCTGCTATATATATATATATATATATATATATATATATATATATATATATATATATATATATATAATATAAATATATATCCATATAGGCAACAGCCCTTTTGGAAAAGTAGATTTGTTAATGCTGGAACCAACTCAAAACAAAAGCAAGTTGATCGCTAAATTAATATCTTCAGCCAGCATACGCAAACATTTTCGCAGAACGCAAACATCTTCTTCAAATAACTTTTCCGAGGAACGGATATAAGAATAACCGGAGCAGAAACTGCTGGCAGGACGAAAAAAGGCTTTAATCAGACTATGCATAGAGCCTGAACACTCATCAGACAGGTGAAAATCTGAAAAAAACGAGTTAACGCTGTTGCGACTTTCACGTTCGTACTTCTTCAGTCGAATGACTTGGATTATTTGCCGGTATCTGTATCAATCGAAACAAAGGAATAATCAAAACTCTTGCGTTTGCTTGAAACATTTGCAGGTAGCTGAACAATTAGGAACCGGTAACTCATTTGCACTATTTTCTTGTTCTAAAACAGAACCTTTGATATTTTCAGATGTTGAACTATTCAGACTGGTTTCTGAAAAGGTTAATTCTGATTCATCTGTAGTCGGATGTATGAAATCCTCGCCGAGTGACACCTCCGTGAATGCGCTTTTTTACGGACTTGGAGATCTTTTGACACTTAATGGACTGCTGGTCCACTCACTGGCATTCCAAATTAAATCATTGGCTCTCAAATTACGTTTTTTTTGCTTTTTTGGGGACAAGTGACAAGGACCTTTCAAATCAAGTTCCGAAACGAAATCTTGACATAATTCAAAAATTTCATCTTGAGTGAGATCGTTAAAGAGCCGCTGTCAGTGTTCAGATTTTATAAAACTACTGCTGAAGTCATTCTCGCAGTTCGCGCTGTAATCAGAGTTAATGAATCAAATGGAATCGAGTAAAAGCAGTTGGTGACCAGTGCGTTCTGACGACTTCACCGAAGGGTCCATCACAACACCATCGGGAACTTTAGCAACAAACCCAATTGGATTACGCTTAAAGACTGTTGAAAGGTAAATGATACTTTTGTACATAAGTCTATACCCTGCAAAATTATTATGGCGAATTGCAAAATTTGGCTGGAAACTTTTGAATGCTCGTCAAATTAACTGTTATCATTGACAAGCGTCCGCTCAAAAAAAACTTTCAATAAAACTCTCAGAAACAAAATAAGCAGTGCAGGACTTTCTTGTGTTTCAAGAAACTTCTTTACTGCATAGTAGTTGCACCATGTAGGACTGATCAGTTAAATTTCCCGGAAATAATTATCTCTTGCAAGAGGTGTGAAAGAGTAAAAAAAAAACATTTCATACGCTTTCAATATGATTTTACATACATACGGAGGACAACTGACGAACTCTTTTTCCATTACGCACACAGAAGCGAATCAAAACGCTAAAAACTTCAGAACAAGAACGTCCTTTATATAATAATCAATGAAACAACAAATGTAATGAAAGTACAACACATCAAGAACGGTACAATTTATACCTAGCAACAAAATCATAATGTTATTGAAGGTGTTCCCTCCATGAAATAAAAATTGAAAGAGTACTACGAAGTGAAAGTCATCGTACAGAAACAAGATAAAATGATTGTTGGAAAATTGAAGAAATGAACCTAAAAAAAGAAGTGGAAACACATAAAAAGTTTCGCACAAAACAAACAACCATTACCAAGTCAGTCATCAATTTGGAAAGTCTCTTGAATTCAAGCAACTAAAGTTCTGCATTTACTTTTTAACTTTTTCTTCTTGACTTGCATTTATCTGAGTTTCACTGTTCCCCGTGTTTAGCAAATTTTCCTTGTTGTCTTTACTGTTACGCTCATTTGAACAAAAAGAAATCCCTAACAGGGACAAAAATGGGCCAAAGCTGCCCAAGGTACTCTGAAAATTGCTTTTAATATAAACACAGATAGTATTTAAGCTACAGCGCAGGTACTAGCTACGGACGCACAAAAATTTTTGAAAAGATATTAGAAAAATGAAAAATGTTTCTTCAGATGGAAAAGGTGTACACAAACTGTTTTTCTTTGAGTTTTAAATAAAATTAAGAAATAAATTGTAATAATATTTTAAGACTCCAGCTAAGAGTGCCCGGTTTTTTATTAGAAAAACTTCTTTGGCTTTTTTTTGTTGCATCTGTTCAATTGGACTAACAATTTGAGTGCGCCAGTTTCATGGAAACCAGCGAAATTACAAAAATAAATGAAAGCTGACCACAGATCCAACATATAGTCAAGTAATCCAAAGCATCCAGTAAATATGAGATCAACTAAACTCTGCATAATGACCAAAAAATAATCCAGTGTTCGGAGTTCTTTCTTCTTGTAGACAGCCCACAGACATAGCAGATTAGAAATTATTACAGCGCAGAACTCAGGCCCCTAGAGCAGATCGCAAAATTATCCTGATAATTTTTTTCATTTCCTCGGTACAATTTTATGTATTTGATGTAATATTTTGACAAACCAGCAACAAGAATGAGCCAAGAATGAGTGCGATTTCTTTCTTTGGTGAGACTACTGTTCAAGGTGACGGAAACAATTCATAAAGACAGAGATACAAAAACCTGATTTGGGTGAAAACAAGAAGTTTACAAGGTCATAACAACCATAACTTTTCAAATAAAAAAAACTAAAAACTTTAACTTGAAACTGCTAAGAAAACAGACTGGACTTATAAATTCTGAGACTAAGTCAAAAAACAAAATAAAAACAGGCATCGGCAGTAGTATAGTAATTTGCTTAGTTACTGTAGGGCGGGGGGTCTGATGAACCCCCCCCCCCCCTACAAGAATTCAAGTCGACCAAAAACCTGATTTCTTTCGAAATGAAAGTTTGTTCAAGTTTCAGCAGTCTCGTGTAGATTCTTGGTGCTACACTGACTGCTGAAACCTGAACAAACTTTCATGTCGAAAGGAATCAGGATTTTGGTCGATTTGAAATCTTCTAGGGAGGGGGTTCGGATCCCTCGCCCTACAGTCACTAGGCAACTTAAGCTTGTTGATGAACAATAAATTGAGCTAAAGAAAAAGAATAAATTCTGTAGAAAAAACCTAAAAAGTTGGTGGTAAAACTATGATATGCAGGAGCAGCTGGACTTCTTATTTAAATAAAGTGGAATGATAGGAATTCATCAATTGCTTGAATCCAAAAGAAAGTGTAATAATGTACAAGAAGAGTAGTTTCCACTCGAACTGTAAAAAATAGCTAAATTTTCAAAAGTTAATTAGCCACTTGATCAATTAAGCAAGAAGGAAGACAACCTTTGTATCTGCGGGGGATGCTGGAAATAGCTTCAGTAGTGCATAAGTCTTGTTTGCGTGTTCGGAATAACACTAAAGAATAATGCCTGCTGGGACTGAAATCTTAAACAAAAGCGAATCGCTTCTTCAGTAAATGGTTCCAACATACTCAATATACTCAACTATTGAACACTGGAAGTAAGTTAGCAGAGCACCTCAAGCCAAGAAAAATCAAACAATTTCATTATTGTTCTTTCTTGAATCAAAATTACTGTGCATTCAGTAAACCTGTGTTAATATTTTGGATTACTTATTAATCTGCTGACGTTATAAACTAACATGACCATAACGATATTTGATAGAGCTTCGGAAAGAGGTACATCCAAAGGAATTTGAAATTAAAAAGAGCAGAGTCTATATAACACATAATTAGACTAAGAAGTCTGGCGAACATTTTGGAATTGAACACAACACTACTGCTACTTACTACCTCTACTACATACTACATTCTGCAACTACTATCTACAATCAGTACCTACTCTTGCTACCTAAAACTACTACTAGATACTTTCTTTACTCACTGCTATAGCTACCTATTTGTTTCCAAGTAACACTAGTACTAACCACTAAAACCTACTTTTAATTACCTTCAAATATTACTTTTAACTAATTATCTATGTGTTTTTGTTTTTCTGAAAAACGAACACAATTCTTATCTCTAGACACTCGTTTAATATAAACAACAGAAGCTGTTATCTTTTTTAAGGTAACGTGTCCTGACTGACGCAGACCGACTGACGTTAACACGCCAATATTTTCAACAAATCGTCAAGTGTTTGAAGGTTTTTCAAAGAAATGAAAAACTCTTAAATGCATTGTTGCATACATTAACTCAGCATTTTTCAAATTAATGTTAATTTTCCGAACTAACAATACATAAAATCCATAGTTTGATATATGAGTCGGGATTTAATTAATAAGAAATAGTGTAGGGTTTAATGTTTAGCGAACAAGTCTACTTTTTAGAACTATAAATAAGTTTTTTGCATGTCCTTTTTTGAAATGCAACTTTTTTGTTTACTTTTGTTACTTATGACGGAACAGTCAAACTTTTTTTTGTGCAGAAGCTGAGTTTTTTTGTATAGTCAGTGTATGACGTCTGATTCCACTTGCAATTAAATGAAAGATATGAAAATTAATCTTTATTAAGATTCTTATTTAGAGGATTGTATAGCGTAAACATTGAGTGCTTCACAATGGCGCTGCACTATGTTTATTTAAAATATCAACCTCATAGATACATTGTGTTTGTTTTAAAAGAAGTTTATGGGTGTACCTAAAGGGAATCATATACTTTACAACGTACCTACATTATCCAAAAAACTGAAGTTTTTTTATATAAAGTTGTTTTCATATGTTTATTCAGAGTCACTTGTTAATTCAATTGTCAGGTATTACACAACTTTTTCTGAATCCTTACGTTTCAACTTTGTATAGACTGAAAACTGCTTGACAATAAAACAATGTATTGGTTAAGTTTCATATTAACCTTAGCTTTGGTTCAGGACATGTTCACAGCTAAGGCTGTAATTGTGAAGTTACTATTCATCGAAAGTTTAACGCTACATGATTTTTCTATTTTCGTTGTATTAACTTCTTTCTAATTTTAATGAATTTCTTTTAATACTTGTTTATCTGAAGAAAATGAAAATTAAATCAACCTCATGAAACGTTTCTCAGCAAAAATGAGTGAAACAGTCGTGTTGAATTTGAGAACTCAATTAAAAACTTTAAGTTTAAGGGTTTAGGTGAACAAATTGTGTTTCTTTTCAACGTGAAACTCAACAACGGGAAACGGTATGGCTTTGAAGAAGCAAGTATAATAAAAAAGTGAAACATGGCCGATAAGCTTTAGCTCAAAGTTGAACCATTGAGTTCGAATTCGAGTTTGTGATCTAAAAAAGTATTCATGGATAATTGACTGTTTTTTAAGAAAAAAGACTTCATTTTGAGTATTCAAAACTCAACAACCGGAGGCGGTATGGATTTCGATAAGCAAGTTTATTAAAGTGGTGATGCTTGGCGGATCACTCTACGTAAAAATTGAAGTTTTGAATTTGTGTTCAAGTTTGTGATCTAAAAACAATTTTCAAGAATAATTGACATTGAAAAAAAGACTACTTTTAGTATTCAAAACTCAATAATCGTTGACTGTGTAACTTTGAATTACGAAATATAATAAAATGTGAAGAATTGGCCTAGCGCTCTATTTAAAAGTCAAAGTTCGAGTTTGAGTTCGAGTTCGAAATGGTCTATTATGCAATCTTTACTGCACCAGTTCTACAAGCATTCCTAAAGAGTATAATTTTGCTTTTCTCTATAGAAAAGTTCAAAAAACGCATGATTTTTCGAAATCAGCAGTTTTGACATATTTCACCAATTATTCTTGAAAAAAGCTGTCAGTGCAATTTATTAAATAATTAATTTTCTCTGAAGAATGTTTGGCTAATGAACATTAAATATTGCAAGATAACTATTATGGAGGTATTTTTAAGTCATGACCACATTATGTAACAGTTAACACAACTAACTGTGATTTTTTGCTACCATAAAAAACCGTAAACACAGACAACAGACAGTAGAAATCAGATTAGGCGCTTTGATACCATCTTCAAACTGACAAGTATATTTCTACATTCATTTGGCCGACTTGGGAAAGTTTCCAGTGTTAAACCCTGCTATCCATAGTGCATCATTTCAACAAGTCTAAAGTATTTAAAAATTTCGGAAATTGGTATTTCACTTTTCTATGTGTTAATGAGTATTCTTGGCTTCGTGTACTTCGTTTTGATGGTATCTTTCCAAAAGGGTTTCCATGTTTTCAAACATATGTAGAGATCGATTTGAAGAGTCGATTCGAGTTCTTTCAACTGAGTCAAAGACAAAAAACAAATGTCAAAAGACAAATCTTGATCATAGAGGCAGTTAAGCTAATAAGATTTCCAGGTTTTCTAATGCAGTATTTATATTTTCTCTTAAATTAAACAATGTGAGGATAATGTAAAACTGTCTCTTAGAAAAAAGCTCCAGGTGGAATTTTACTACAGCGTGTTTTTGCTAATTGTCACTATTGTCTCTAAAAACCACTGTAATTTAACATGATTTTTTATCTTCGTGAAAATTTGTATCCTCTATGACAATAAATGGTAGAATCACTATGTACATGAAAAAGTTTTTTTTTCACGAGTAACCATATAGCAAAACCTTAATCTTCAATAAAAGTTTATTGATCTGCAATTGACGCTATGAAAACGAATCAGCGGCCTCACAGGTAGTATGAAAACATTTGTTTCATTACGCTCAAAAAAGGAAACCCGTAATGGAACTGTAAATTTAACAAAGCTAAAAATGAAACGTTTTTCACGTCAGCTTTTTTTTATTTGGAAGACCTAAAATAAAACAATGCCTCGCTGACATAAAAAAGAATTAGACTATGCGAAACAAAGTTTTATAAGATATCATTATCAAACAAATTGGGTATGTACAAGCTGATTTTTCGTTACTACTTTAACAAAATTGTATTTTAAGATCTCAATGGTTTGCCCTGAGGAAACTCATAAGAGAACGGACAAGTATTCACTTCTTGAATTTATTGGAAATTTTGTTCTGATACGTTAGATGCTTACTATCCTTGATACCATAGCTTTATGGAATAATTTAATGAATTTGAATTGTCCTGCTTATTCCATTGCTTCATTAAAGCTAACGTTTTTTTTGCTTAGCTGGAGCACACTGTGGGTCGAAATGTGTTTCCTTAAAAACAACTGCAAGCCTACGTACTCACTCTCTACTTACTCTTTTGAGTACATGTATATACGCCTTCTTGATCAGAGACAAGAGAATACTTAAGCAAACTAAAAAAAGTGCTTTTAGCCAAAAACTTTTTGCAAGAATTTTTGCAGAGAAGACTGAACTTCTTATATGCACAATATAGGTATTTTTTTATTCAAAAAAATCAAGTGGCCAGGTTGAATGTTTGTTTCAACCGGTGACTTGTAAGACAGCCGACGTGAAAAGAGCCGGCTTATTAAATTGACTTCTCAAATGAGACTACCAAATTTTCCACCAATTATAACCGAATATTTGAAAATTTAGTGTCCTCTAGTATAATACACTGAAACCCAATTTAAAAAAATATTTTGAAACCATAGCGGGGCCATGGCCATGCCTCAGCGGCTCTTGGGGCTTGACAGAAGAATTGCAACTATCATAACCGAACATGAGACCAATTAACACACTCAGGTAATTTTCTTAGTAATCAACTAACAATTTAGGGTAATTACCGGCAACTTTTTTATTTCGGCTCTTTTTAAACCAAAACATGTTGCGGAGTTTTCTAACGTCGGCTCTTAATAACGTTGGCTCTCTTAAACGTATCCGTTTCAACACTTTCAGAACGATAATCCACGGTTTGGGGATCCTACTCTACAACAAAATCATGACTTTCTAATCCTATAAGCAGGCGGAAGACTGTTTCCTTTTACTATGACGTGGACAATGTTGAATCACAAAACTGTAGTTTTAACGATTGGTTTTGCGACTACTAAAATTTGGATAAAAAACATACACAACGATGTATAATAATGAACAGCATTTCAAAATAACGGGTTATAAATGGAAACAATTCAATACTGGAAACCAAAGTCTAGTTCACAAGCTTTAATGGCCAAGAATTTTTCATTTCTAGTTGTTACGTATCGCATGAACACCTCACCTTTTCAGCGAATCTCATTCTTTTTGGAAAATTTCCACTGTGAAGGACACATCCTTGAACAACAAAAAAATGGCTTCTCTTTTGTGGAGCATTGTTAGATGATGGCTCAGTCCTAAGTTTCTGGAAGTTTTCTTCAAATTTTGAATTTTCCTCAAGAAGACTAAGAACCTGTTCTAAAATGGAAAATATCACAGTCTTTCTGTCATCATCGGATGTGCAAGATGTAGTATGATCACTTTTATTGTGAATAATGGTTAGTGTTTGGCTTCAATTGTGCGTGTTTCGAATTTTTTTCGACAGAGCTTCCAAATCTCCTAAAACAGAGAAGTATTCTCCATGGCTCCTGAAGATGGGCATACTTTCGAAATTGTAATTGCGCAAAATCTTCTTAATGTCCATGGGAAGTGATCATTTTTAAGAAGTCAAAGGATTAGGTATAGGCTGAGAAGTTACTTTAGTTTCCGAAGGGGTTGAGTTGTTGATAATGTCTTCTTCTTCGGTTATGTCAAGTAGTGTGATAACAAAGTCAATAAATTGTTTGGGTGTGAGGCAATGATTGAAGGTAGTCCAGCTTGAAATTGCACTGTACTTCTCTTTTTGTATAAAGGCAATTTTGTTTTGATATCGAGTTTGACAAAAAATTGTTTGCTGGCATGAGCCTTCGAATTGTGTTAGGATATGGTTCATTATGATTGATAAATCGGCAGTTGAGTTTGAGTTTTTGTCATACACTAACTGAATGGAATACAAGTCAAGAATGAAAACACTAAAAATGTTATTTTGAGAAGCAAATCTTAAGCTAAAAGTAAATTTAGACAATTGGATGGGATAATAGCATTCGTTTGATTAGCGTAATAAGCTAAATAGTTTCCAATGAAGACCTATAAAATTTCAGGGAGGCCTCAGTTGTTAAATCTGTTAGTCTAATTCTTGTTTGTTTTCAGTTCTAAAATCAAATGAAGTTTCTTTTAAGTACCTCAGGCATTGAATTTTAAGGTTTTCTTTTGCTTGATATGCATGAAGCAGAAGAATTGCACTGTGCGTATGAGAAATGCAGTCTGATCTGCAAAAATTCTTGCATAAAATTTTTGGCTAAAAGCACCATTATTAGTTTGCTTAATTATTCTCTGGTCTCTAATCAAGAAGGCGTTTATACATGTACTCAACTGTGTCGCAACAAAAGTTGAGATAAATAGAGAGTGAGTGCGTAGGCTTGCAATTGTTTATTTGGGAATACATTTCGACCCCCAGTGTTCTCCAGTTAAGCAAAAAACCGTTAACCTAAATATAGCAATGGAATAAGCAGGACATTTTAAATTCATTTAAACTCACCTATTGGCCCTCTTGTTTGATTTTTATGCTCATAATTGCTTCTAGTTTATATAGTAAATGGTTCCGAGTTATTTTTACAATACTTTTAATTTTGCATAGTATTAATGTGGTTTAATTTGAGGAACAATAGAAAGCTCCCTGCTAACGTTTTCTGTTAGTAGATAACAAACAAGTGGTTGCACATGTATACAGAAAACACTAATGCATACATACGACTATGATTCAGATTGAGCCATTGAGCAAAACGTGTTTGTTATCTACTAACAGAAATGGTTAGCAGGGAACTTCTTATCGCTCCTCGAAATAAACCACGTTAATGCTATGCAAAATCAAATGTAATGTAGAAATAAAATGATATTAAACTTACCACTTGAAACCAGTTACTATATAAACTAGAAGCAATTGTAGCCATGAAAATCAAACAAGAACGGCAATAGGTGAGTTTAAATGAATTTGAAATGTCCTGATTACTCCAGTGTTTTATTTAAGTTAACGGTACTTTGCTTAATTGGAGCACACTGGCGGTCGAAATGTATTCCCTAATAAACAATTGAAAGCCTACGTACTCATTCTCTATTTATCTCAACTTTTGCTGCAACACAGTTGAGTACATGGATAAAAGCCTTCTTGATCAGAGACAAGAGGGTACTTAAGCAAACTAATAAAAGTGCTTTTAGCCAAACATTTTATACAAGAATTTCTGCAGATCAGACTGAACTTCTCATACGCACAGTGTAATTCTTCTGCTTTATGCATAGCAAGCAGACCAAAACATTGAAATGTCAATGCCAGAGGTACTTACGAGAAACTTCAATTGATTTTACAACTGAAAACAAATTAGAATTAGTCTAACAGATTTAACACCTGAGAACTCCTCAAAATGTTATGGGTCTTCATTGGAAACTATTTGGCTAATTAGGCTAATAAAACGAATGCAAATATCCCAGCCAATGGTTTAAATTTTAGTGTATTCATTCTTGACTTGTATTCCATTCAGTTAGTGTATGCCAAAAACCCAAACTCAACTGCCGAGTTATCAATCATAATGTACCATATTCTAACACAATTCGAAGGCTCATGCCAGCAAAAAAATGTATATCAAACTCGATATCAAAACAGTATTGCCTCTATACAACAATAGAAGAACAGTGCAATTTCACGCTGGACTATCTTTGATCTTTGCCTCATACCCAAACAATTTATTGATTTTGTTACCACTTTACCTGAATTAACCGAAGAAGAACAATTTATCAACTACTCAACCCCTTCGGAAACTGAAGTAACTTCTCAGCATATACCTAATCTTTTGACTTCTTAAATAAGATCACATCCCATGGACATTAAGAGGATTTTGCGCAATTACAATTTCGAAAAAATGCCCTTCTTCAGATGCCATGAAGAATATTTCGCTGCTTTAGAAGATTTGGAAAATCTGTGGAAAAAGTTCGAACCATGCACAATTGGAGCGAGACTAACCATTATTTACGATAAAAAGTATCATACTACAACTTGCACATCCGATGATGACAAAAAGACTGTGATATTTTCCATTTTAGTACGATTCCCTAGTCTTCTTGCGGATTACTCAAAATTTGAAGAAAACTTCCAGAAACTTAGGACTCAGCCATCGTCTAACACTGCTCCACAAAAAAGAAGCCATTTTCGTGTTGTACGAGGATTTGTCCTTCACAGTGGAAATTCTCCAAAGAGAATAAAATTCCCTGAAAATTTGGGGTCTTCATGCGATACATAACAACTAGAAAAGTCAAAAATTCTTGTCGATTAAAGCTTATGAACCAGACTTTGGTTTCCAGTATTAAATTGTTTCCATTTATAACCTGTTATTTTGAAATGCTGTGCATTTTTAAACATCGTTGTGTATGCTTTTTATCCAATTTTTAGTAGTCGCAAAACCACTCGTTTCAACTAGAGTTTGTTGATTTAACACTATCCACGTCACAGAAACAGGAAACAGTTTTCGGACTTCATATAGGATTGGAAAGTCATAAATTTGTTGTAGAGTAAGACCCCCAAACCATAGATTATCGTTCTGAAAATGTTGAAACAGATACGTGCAATAGAGCCAACGTTATAAAGAGCCGACGTTAGAAAACTCCGCAACAATTTTGATTTAAAAAGAGCAAAAAATCAAAAAGTTGCTGTTAATTACCATAAATTGTTAGTTGATTACTGAGAATATTAACTGAGTGGGTTAATTGGTCTCTTATTCGGTTACGATAGTTTCATATCAAGTCCCAAGAGCCCTTGAGGCTTGACCATGGCCCCGCGATGATTTCAGGATACTAAATTTTCAAATATTCGGTTATAATTGGTGGAAAATCTGGTAGTCTCATTAGAGAATCCAATTTAATAAGCCGGCTTTTTTCACGTCGGCTCTCTTACAAGTCACCGGTAGAAACAAACATTCAACTTGACCACTTGATTTTTTATGAATAAAAAAAAATACCTATATTGTGCGTATGAGAAGTTCAGTCTGGTCTGCAAAAATTCTTGCAAAAAATTTTTGGCTAAATCACTTTTTTTAGTTTGCTTAGGTATTCTCTTGTCTCCGGTCAAGAAGGTGTATATACATGTACTCAACTGTGTTGCAGCAAATGAGTAAGTAGAGAGTGAGTACGTAGGTTTGCAATTGTTTATTGGGGAATACATTTCGACCCCCAGTGTGCTCCAGTTAAGCAAAATAACGTTAACTTAAATATTGCAATGGAAAAAGCAGGACATTTTAAACTCATTTAGGCTCACCTATTGGCGTACTTGTTTGATTTTCATGCTTACAATTGCTTCTAGTTTATATAGTAACTGGTTACAAGTCGTACGTTTATTATCAAGTCATTTGAACAATACTCTTGATTTTGCATAATATCAACGTGGTTTATGAAGAGGAACGGTAAGAATTTCCCTGCTAACGTTTTCTTTTAGTAGATAACAAAAAAGTTTTGCTCTAAGGCTCAATCTGAATCATAGACGTAAGTATGCATCAGTGTTTTCTGTAAAAATGTGCAACAACTTGCGTTTGTCTTGGAACCTTTCGTTTTCAGAGAATTCACTCCCTAGCTTTTAAAACTATGTATGAATTCGAAGTATTTCAGGCTGTTACTTAAGTAATTCTTAAAATTTTAAACACAAAATATTCATTAACGCGGACGCAAAACTTCGTTATTCCATGAAGCTATGGTATCAAGGATAGTAAGCATTTAACGTGTCAGAAAAAGATTTCCAATAAAGGCAAGAATTGAATACTTTTCCGTTCTTTTATGAATTTCCTCAAGGCAAACCAATGAGGTATTAAAAGTACAATTTTGTTAAAGTAGTAATGAAAAATCAGCTTGCACATAAACAGTTTGTTTGACAATGATATCTTATAAATTTTTGTTTTGCATAATTTGAATTTTTTTTTATGTCAGCTAGGCATTGTTTTATATTAAGTCTTTCAAATAAAACAAAGTTGACGTGAAAAACGTTTCATTTCTTACCTTTGTTCATTACCATAAATTGTTAGTTGATTACTAAGAAAATTAACTGAATGGGTTAATTGGTCTCTTGTTCGGTTACGATAGTTTCATATCAAGTCCCAAGAGCCCTTGAGGCATGACCATGGCCCCGCGATGATTTCAAGATACTAAATGTCCAAACACTCGGTTATAATTGGTGGAAAATCTGGTAGTCTCATTAGAGAATCCAATTTAATAAGCCGGCTCTTTTCACGTCGGCTCTCTTACAAGTCACCGGTAGAAACAAACATTCAACCTGACCACTTGATTTTTAATGAATAAAAAAATACCTATATTGTGCGTATGAGAAGTTCAGTCTGCTCTGCAAAAATTCTTGCAAAAAATTTTTGGCTAAAAGCACTTTTTTTAGTTTGCTTAGGTATACTTTTGTCTCCGGTCAAGAAGGTGTATATACATGTACTCAACTGTGTTGCAGCAAACGAGTAAGTAGAGAGTGAGTACGTAGGTTTGCAATTGTTTTTTGGGGAATACATTTCGACCCCCAGTGTGCTCCAGTTAAGCAAAATAACGTTAACTTAAATATTGCAATGGAAAAAGCAGGAAAATTCAAACTCATTTAAGTTCACCTATTGGCGTTCTTGTTTGATTTTCATGCTTACAATTGCTTCTAGTTTATATAGTAACTGGTTACAAGTCGTACGTTTATTAGCAAGTCATTTGAACAATACTCTTGATTTTGCATACTATCAACGAGGTTTATTAAGAGGAACGGTAAGAATTTCCCTGCTAACCTTTTCTTTTAGTAGATAACAAAAAAGTTTTGCTCAGAGGCTCAATCTGAATCATAGACGTAAGTGTGCATCAGTGTTTTCTGTAAACATGTGCAACAACTTGCGTTTGTCTTGCGACCTTTGGTTTTCAGAGAATTCACTCACTAGCTTTTAAAGCTATGCATGAATTTGAAGTATTTTAGTCTGTTACTTAAGTATTTCTTAAAATTTTAAACACAAAGTATTCATTAACGCGGACGCAAAACTTCGTTATTCCATGAAGCTATGGTATCAAGGATAGTAAGCATTTAACGTGTCAGAAAAACATTTCCAATAAACGCAAGAAGTGAATACTTTTCCGTTCTTTTATGAGTTTCCTCAGGGCAAACCAATGAGGTATTAAAAGTACAATTTTGTTAAAGTAGTAATGAAAAATCAGCTTGTGCATAAACAGTTTGTTTGACAATGATATCTTATAAAACTTTGTCTGGCATAATTTGAATATTTTTTATGTCAGCTAGGCATTGTTTTATATTGAGTCTTTCAAATAAAACAAAGTTGACTTGAAAAACGTTTCATTTCCTACCTTTGTTAATTACCATATATTGTTAGTTGATTACTAAGAAAATTAACTGAATGGGTTAATTGGTCTCTTGTTCGGTTACGATAGTTTCATATCAAGTCCCAAGAGCCCTTGAGGCATGACCATGGCCCCGCGATGATTTCAAGATACTAAATTTTCAAATACTTGGTTATAATTGGTGGAAAATCTGGTAGTCTCATTAGAGAATCCAATTTAATAAGCCGGCTCTTTTCACGTCGGCTCTCTTACAAGTCACCAGTAGAAACAAACATTCAACCTGACCACTTGATTTTTTATGAATAAAAAAATACCTATATTGTGCGTATGAGAAGTTCAGTCTGCTCTGCAAAAATTCTTGCAAAAAATTTTTGGCTAAAAGCTTTTTTTTAGTTTGCTTAGGTATTCTCTTGTCTCCGGTCAAGAAGGTGTATATACATGTACTCAACTGTGTTGCAGCAAATGAGTAAATAGAGAGTGAGTACGTAGGTTTGCAACTGTTTATTGGGGAATACAATTCGACCCCCAGTGTGCTCCAGTTAAGCAAAATAACGTTAACTTAAATATTGCAATGGAAAAAGCAGGAAAATTCAAACTCATTTAAGTTCACCTATTGGCGTTCTTGTTTGATTTTCATGCTTACAATTGCTTCTAGTTTATATAGTAACTGCTTACAAGTCGTACGTTTATTAGCAAGTCATTTGAACAACACTATTGATTTTGCATAGTATCAGCGAGGTTTATTAAGAGGAACGGTAAGAATTTCCCTGCTAACCTTTTCTTTTAGTAGATAACAAAAAGGTTTTGCTCAGAGGCTCAATCTGAATCATAGACGTAAGTATGCATCAGTGTTTTCTGTAAAAATTTGCAACAACTTGCGTTTGTCTTGGAACCTTTCGTTTTCAGAGAATTCACTCCCTGGCTTTTAAAGCTATGTATGAATTCGAAGTATTTCAGTCTGTTACTTAAGTATTTCTTTAAATTTTAAACACAAAGTATTCATTAACGCGGACGCAAAACTTCGTTATTCCATGAAGCTATGGTATCAAGGATAGTAAGCATTTAACGTGTCAGAAAAACATTTCCAATAAATGCAAGAAGTGAATACTTTTCCGTTCTTTTATGAGTTTCCTCAAGGCAAACCAATGAGGTATTAAAAGTACAACTTTGTTAAAGTAGTAATGAATAATCAGCTTGTGCATAAACAGTTTGTTTGACAATGATATCTTATAAAACTTTGTCTTGCATAATTTGAATATTTTTTACGTCAGCTAGGCATTGTTTTATATTGAGTCTTTCAAATAAAACAAAGTTGACGTGAAAAACGTTTCATTTCTTACCTTTGTTAATTACCATATATTGTTAGTTGATTACTAAGAAAATTAACTGAATGGGTTAATTGGTCTCTTGTTCGGTTACGATAGTTTCATATCAAGTCCCAAGAGCCCTTGAGGCATGACCATGGCCCCGCGATGATTTCAAGATACTAAATTTTCAAATACTTGGTTATAATTGGTGGAAAATCTGGTAGTCTCATTAGAGAATCCAATTTAATAAGCCGGCTCTTTTCACGTCGGCTCTCTTACAAGTCACTGGTAGAAACAAACATTCATCCTGACCACTTGATTTTTTATGAATAAAAAAATACCTATATTGTGCGTATGAGAAGTTCAGTCTGCTCTGCAAAAATTCTTGCAAAAAATTTTTGGCTAAAAGCTATTTTTAGTTTGCTTAGGTATTCTCTTGTCTCCGGTCAAGAAGGTGTATATACATGTACTCAACTGTGTTGCAGCAAATGAGTAAATAGAGAGTGAGTACGTAGGTTTGCAATTGTTTACTGGGGAATACAATTCGACCCCCAGTGTGCTCCAGTTAAGCAAAATAACGTTAACTTAAATATTGCAATGGAAAAAGCAGAAAAATTCAAACTCATTTAAGTTCACCTATTGGCGTTCTTGTTTGATTTTCATGCTTACAATTGCTTCTAGTTTATATAGTAACTGCTTACAAGTCGTACGTTTATTAGCAAGTCATTTGAACAACACTCTTGATTTTGCATAGTATCAACGAGGTTTATTAAGAGGAACGGTAAGAATTTCCCTGCCAACCTTTTCTTTTAGTAGATAACAAAAAAGTTTTGCTCAGAGGCTCAATCTGAATCATAGACGTAAGTATGCATCAGTGTTTTCTGTAAACATGTGCAACAACTTGCGTTTGTCTTGGAACCTTTGGTTTTCAGAGAATTCACTCACTAGCTTTTAAAGCTATGTATGAATTCGAAGTATTTCAGTCTGTTACTTAAGTATTTCTTAAAATTTTAAACACAAAGTATTCATTAACGCGGACGCAAAACTTCGTTATTCCATGAAGATATGGTATCAAGGATAGTAAGCATTTAACGTGTCAGAAAAAGATTTCCAATAAAGGCAAGAAGTGAATACTTTTCCGTTCTTTTATGAATTTCCTCAAGGCAAACCAATGGGAAATTAAAAGTGCAATTTTGTTAAAGTAGTAATGAAAAATCAGCTTGTGCATAAACAGTTTGTTTGACAATGAAATCTTATAAAACTTTGTTTTGCATAATTTGAATATTTTTTATGTCAGCTAGGCATTGTTTTATATTAAGTCTTTCAAATAAAACAAAGCTGACGTGAAAAACGTTTCATTTCTTACCTTTGTTAATTACCATAAATTGTTAGTTGATTACTAAGAAAATTAACTGAATGGGTTAATTGGTCTCTTGTTCGGTTACGATAGTTTCATATCAAGTCCCAAGAGCCCTTGAGGCATGACCATGGCCCCGCGATGATTTCAAGATACTAAATTTTCAAATACTCGGTTATAATTGTTGGAAAATCTGGTAGTCTCATTAGAGAATCCAATATAATAAGCCGGCTATTTTCACGTCGGCTCTCTTACAAGTCACCGGTAGAAACAAACATTCAACCTGACCACTTGATTTTTTATGAATAAAAAAATACCTATATTGTGCGTATGAGAAGTTCAGTCTGCTCTGCAAAAATTCTTGCAAAAAATTTTTGGCTAAAAGCACTTTTTTTAGTTTGCTTAGGTATACTCTTGTCTCCGGTCAAGAAGGTGTATATACACGTACTCAACTGTGTTGCGGCAAACGAGTAAGTAGAGAGTGAGTACGTAGGTTTGCAATTGTTTATTGGGGAATACATTTCGACCCCCAGTGTGCTCCAGTTAAGCAAACTAACGTTAACTTAAATATTGCAATGGAAAAAGCAGGACAATTCAAACTCATTTAAGTTCACCTATTGGCGTTCTTGTTTGATTTTCATGCGTACAATTGCTTCTAGTTTATATAGTAACTTGTTACAAGTCGTACGTTTATTATCAAGTCATTTGAACGATACTCTTGATTTTGCATAGTATTAACGTGGTTTATTAAGAGGAACGGTAAGAATTTGCCTGCTAACGTTTTCTTTTAGTAGATAACAAAAAAGTTTTGCTCAAAGGCTCAATCTGAATCACAGACGTAAGTATGCATCAGTGTTTTCTGTAATCATGTGCAACAGCTTGCGTTTGTCTTGGGACCTTTGGTTTTCAGAGAATTCACTCACTAGCTTTTAAAGCTATGTATGAATTTGAAGTATTTCAGTCTGTTACTTAAGTATTTCTTAAAATTTTAAACACAAAGCATTCATTAACGCGGACGCAAAACTTCGTTATTCCATGAAGCTATGGTATCAAGGATAGTAAGCATTTAACGTGTCAGAAAAACATTTCCAATAAAAGCAAGAAGTAAATACTTTTCCGTTCTTTTATGAATTTCCTCAAGGCAAACCAATGAGGTATTAAAAGTACAAAGTAGTAATGAAAAATCAGCTTGTACATAAACAGTTTATTTGACAATGATATCTTATAGAACTTTGTTTTGCATAATTTGAATATTTTTTTATATCAGCTAGGAATTGTTTTATATTAAGTCTTTCAAATAAAACAAAGTTGTTGTGAAAAACGTTTCTTTTCTTACTTTTGTTAATTACCATAAATTGTTAGTTGATTACTAAGAAAATTAACTGAATGGGTCAATTGGTCTCTTGTTCGGTTACGATAGTTTCATATCAAGTCCCAAGAGCCCTTGAGGCATGACCATGGCCCCGCGATGATTTCAAGATACTAAGTTTTCAAATACTCGGTTATAATTGGTAGAAAATCTGGTAGTCTCATTAGAGAATCCAAATTAATGAGCCGGCTCTTTTCACGTCGGCTCTCTTACAAGTCACCAGTAGAAACAAACATTCAACCTGACCACTTGATTTTTTATGAATAAAAAAATACTTATATTGTGCGTATGAGAAGTTCAGTCTGCTCTGCAAAAATTCTTGCAAAAAATTTTTGGCTAAAAGCACTTTTTTTAGTTTGCTTAGGTATTCTCTTGTCTCCGGTCAAGAAGGTGTATATACATGTACTCAACTGTGTTGCTGCAAATGAGTAAGTAGAGAGTGAGTACGTAGGTTTGCAATTGTTTATTGGGGAATACATTTCGACCCCCAGTGTGCTCCAGTTAAGCAAAATAACGTTAACTTAAAGATTGCAATGGAAAAAGCAGGACAATTCAAACTCATTTAAATTCAACTATTGGCGTTCTTGTTTGATTTTCATGCTTACAATTGCTTCTAGTTTATATAGTAACTGGTTACAAGTCGTACGTTTATTATCAAGTCATTTGAACAATACTCTTGATTTTGCATAGTATCAACGTGGTTTATTAAGAGGAACGGTAAGAATTTCCCTGCTAACGTTTTCTTGTAGTAGATAACAAAAAAGTTTTGCTCTAAGTCTCAATCTGAATCATAGACGTAAGTATGCATCAGTGTTTTCTGTAAAAATGTGCAACAACGTGCGTTTGTCTTGGAACCTTTGGTTTTCAGAGAATTCACTGACTAGCTTTTAAAGCTATGTATGAATTCGAAGTATATCAGTCTGTTACTTAAGTTTTTCTTAAAATTTTAAACACAA
Source organism: Convolutriloba macropyga (assembly GCF_964194025.1). Taxonomy (NCBI): domain Eukaryota; kingdom Metazoa; phylum Xenacoelomorpha; order Acoela; family Convolutidae; genus Convolutriloba; species Convolutriloba macropyga. The sequence goes on along the minus strand of NC_134473.1, from coordinate 5,913,727 downwards.
AGTATTCATTAACGCGGACGCAAAACTTCGTTATTCCATGAAGCTATGGTATCAAGGATAGTAAGCATTTAACGTGTCAGGAAAAGATTTCCAATAAAGGCAAGAAGTGAATTCTTTTCCGTTCTTTTATGAATTTCCTCAAGGCAAACCAATGAGGTATTAAAAGTACATTTTTGTTAAAGTAGTAATGAAAAATCAGCTTGTACATAAACAGTTTGTTTGACAATGATATCTTATAAAACTTTGTTTTGCATAATTTGAATATTTTTTATGTCAGCTAGGCATTGTTTTATATTAAGTCTTTCAAATAAAACAAAGTTGACGTGAAAAACGTTTCATTTCTTACCTTTGTTAATTACCATAAATTGTTAGTTGATTACTAAGAAAATTAACTGAATGGGTTAATTGGTCCCTTGTTCGGTTACGATAGTTTCATAGCAAGTCCCAAGAGCCCTTGAGGCATGACCATGGCCCTGCGATGATTTCAAGATACTAAATTTTCAAATAATCAGTTATAATTGGTGGAAAATCTGGTAGTCTCATTGGAGAATCCAATTTAATAAGCCGGCTATTTTCACGTCGGCTCTCTGACAAGTCACAGGTAGAAACAAACATTCAACCTGACCACTTGATTTTTTATGAATAAAAAAATACTTATATTGTGCGTATGAGAAGTTCAGTCTGCTCTGAAAAAATTCTTTCAAAAAATTTTTGGCTAAAAGCATTTTTTTAGTTTGCTTAGGTATTCTCTTGTCTCCGGTCAAGAAGGTGTATATACATGTACTCAACTGTGTTGCAGCAAACGAGTAAGTAGAGAGTGAGTACGTAGGTTTGCAATTGTTTTTTGGGGAATACATTTCGACCCCCAGTGTGCTCCAGTTAAGCAAAATAACATTAACTTAAATATTGCAATGGAAAAAGCAGGACAATTCAAACTCTTTTAAGTTCACGTATTGGCGTTCTTGTTTGATTTTCATGCTTACAATTGCTTCTAGTTTATATAGTAACTGGTTAAAAGTTGTACGTTTATTATCAAGTCATTTGCACAATACTTTTGATTTTGCATAGTATCAACGTGGTTTATTAAGAGGAACGGTAAGAATTTGCCTGCTAACGTTTTCTGTTAGTAGATAACAAAAAAATTTTGCTAAAAGGCTCAATCTGAACCATAGACTTAAGTATGCATCAGTGTTTTCTGTAAACATGTGCAACAACTTGCGTTTGTCTTGGAACATTTGGTTTTCAGAGAATTCACTCACTAGTTTTTAAAGCTATGTATGAATTTGAAGTATTTCAGTCTGTTACTTAAGTATTTCTTAAAATTTTAAACACAAAGTATTCATTAACGCGGACGCAAAACTTCGTTATTTCATGAAACTATGGTATCAAGGATAGTAAGCATTTAACGTGTCAGAAAAAGATTCCCAATAAATGCAAGAAGTGAATACTTGTCCGTTCTTTTATGAATTTCCTCAAGGCAAACCAATGAGGTATTAAAAGTACAATTATGTTAAAGTAGTAATGAAAAACCAGCTTGTACATAATCAGTTTGTTTGACAATGACATCTTATAAAACTTTGTTTTGCATAATTTGAATATTTTTTATGTCAGCTAGGCATTGTTTTATATTAAGTCTTTCAAATAAAACAAAGTTGACGTGAAAAACGTTTCATTTCTTACATTTGTTAATTTTACAGTTCCGCCAGGGGTTTCCTTTTTTGAGCGCCATGAAACAAATGTTTCCATACTATCTGATTCGTTTTCAACGCTTTAATTGCAAATCAATAAAGCTTTAGTGAAGATTAAGGTTTTGCTATTTGTGAAAAAAACTTTTTCATGTACATTATGATTCTACCATTTTTTTGTTATAAAGGATACAAATTTTCATGAAGATAAAAAATCATGTTAAATTACACTGGTTTTTTTAGAATAGTGGCAATTAGCAAAAACACGCAGTAGTAAACTTCCACCTGGAGCTTTTTTCTAAGAGTCAATTTAACATCTTTCTCACCTTGTTTAAGCTAAGAGAAAACTTACAGCTTTAAAAATTCTGGAAACCTTATTAGCCTAATTGCCTTGCGATCAAGATTTGTTTTGACAGTTGTTTTGTTTTGTCTTTGACTCACTTGAATGAACTCAAATCGACTCTTCATAGGATCCATAACAAACAAACGTTTGAAAACATGGAAACCCTTTCGGAAACATAGCATCAAAACGAAGTACACAAAGCCACACAAAGTAGATAACACAACTCAACTAATATGACGTAATTATGCCCAGAATACATTTTTAGATCATTAACTCAAACTCAAACCTTAATTTTTATATAGAACGAGAGGCCAAGTTTTCACATTTTATGATATTTTGTAATTCTAAGTTACACAGTCACCGATTATTTGGTTTTGAATACTAAAAGTATTCTTTTGTTCGAATTCAATTATCCCTGAATAGTGTTTTTAGATTACAAACTCGAACACAAACTCAAAGCTTCAAATTTCACGTAGCTTATCGAAATCCATACCGCCCCTGATTGTTGAGTTTTGAATACTAAAAAGAAATCTTTTCTTTAAAAAGTCAATTATCCATGAGCACTTTTTAGATCACAAACCCGACCTCGAACTCATTGGTTCAACTCTTAGGTAAAATGGTTGGCGATGTTTCACGTTTAATTTATACTTGCTTCTCCAAAGCCATACCGTCGACGGTTGTTGAGTTTTAAACACTAAAAAAGAAGAAATTCGTTTCAAATTCCGCCCACTGTACTCCTCTGGAACCATTTGGTGTCTATTTAGTGTAAGTAGACGTTAAAAACAAACACAATTTGTTCACCTAAACCCTTAAATTTAAGGTTTTTAATTGAGTTCTCAAATCCAACACGACTGTTTCACTCAATTTTGCTGAGAAATGTTTCATGAGGTTGATTTAGTTTTCATTTTCTTCAGATAATCAAGGATTAAATGAAATTCATTAAAATTAGGAAGAAGTTAATACAACGAAAACAGAAAAGTCATGTAGCGTTAAACTTTCGATGAATAGCAAGTTCACAATTAGAGCCTTAGCTGTGAACATGTCCTGAACCAAAGCTAAGGTTAATTTGGAACCTAATTAATTCATTCTTTTTTGTCAACAGTTTTTAGTCTACACAAAAAGTTGAAACGTATGGATTCAGAAAAAGTTGTGTGGTACCTGACAGTTGAAATAACAAGTGACTCTGAATAAACATATGAAAACAGTTATATACAGTAAATCCTCAGTTTAATGGATAATGTAGGTACGCTGTAAAGTAATTGATTCATTTTAGGTACACAATCTAGACTTCTTTTGAAACAAACATATATCTATGAGGTTGATATTTTAAATAGACATTGTGCAGCGCCATTGTGAAGAACTCAATGTTTACGCTATACAATCCTACAAATTAATTGCAAATGGAATCAGACTTCATACATGGATTAAACAAAAAAAATCAGCTTTTGAACAAAAAAACGTTTGACAGATCCGCATAGGTAACAAAAGTACACACAAAAATTGCACTTCAAAAAAGAACATGCAATAAAACTTATTTATTGTTCTAAAAATAGACTTGTTCGTTAAACAAAAAAAACCTACACTATTTCTTATTAATTAAATCCCGACTCATATATCAAACTATGGATTTTATTTATTGTTAATTCGGAAAATTAACATTAATTTGAAAAATGCGCAGTTAATGTATGCAACAATGCATTTAAGAGTTTTTCATATCTTTGAAAAACCTTCAACCACTTTATGATTTGAAAAAATTGGCGAGGTGACGGCTGTCGGTCTGCGTCAGTCAGGACACGTCACCTTAAAAAAGATAACAGCTTCTGTTGAATATGTTAAACGAGGGTCTAGGGATAAGAATTGTGTTCGTTTTTCAGAAAACCAAAAACACATTGTTGTAGATAGTTAGTAAAAAAAGTAATATTTGAAGGTAATAAAAATAGGTTGTACTGGCAAGTACTAGTGTGACTTAGAAACAATAAGTTGCTATAGTAGTGAGTAATAGTTTCTAGTAGTAGTTTTAGGTAGTACTAGTAGGTAGTAAGAGTAGGTACTAATTGTAGATAGTAGTTGCAGGTTGTAGTAGGTAGTAGCAGTAGTAGGTAGCAGTAGTCTTGTGTTCAATTCCGAAATGTTCGCCGGACTTCTTAGCTCATTTATATGTTATATAGACTCTGCTCTTTTCAATTTCAAATTCCTTTGGATGTACCTCTCACTGATGCTCTATCAAATATCGTTACGGTCATGTTATTTTAAAACGTCGACAGAACAATAAGTAATCCAAAATAATAACACAGGTTTACTGAAAGCACAGTAAATTTGATTCAAGAAAGAAAGATAAAAAAATTGTCAATTTTTATTGTCTTTAGGTGCTCTGGTAAATTACTTGATAATTTAGGAGTGTTCAATAGTTGAGTATTTTGAGTATGTTGGAACCATTTACTGACGAAGCGATTCGCTTTTGTTTAAGATTTCAGTCCCAGCACGCATTATTCATTAGTGTTATTCCCAATACGCAAACAAAATTTATACACTACTAAAGCTGTTTCTAGGAACCCCCGCAGATACAGAAGTTGTGTTCCTTCTTGCTTAATTGATCCATTGGCTAATCAATTTTTGAAAATTTAGCTATTTTTACAGTTCCAGTAGAAACTACTCTTCTTGTACTTCATTGCAATTTTTGTCTGATTCAAGCACTTGATGAATTTCTATCATTCCACTTTACTTAATTAAAAAGTTCAGCTGCTCCTGCATTTCATAGTTTTCCCATCAACCATTTGGTTTTTTTACAGAATTTAATCTTTTCACTTAGCTCAATTTATTGTTTATCTATCAACAATTTATCTCAAATAAATTTTGCCTGTAAACAACCTTGCTCTTTCCTAAAAGGGTAGCTAAATAACTGTAGAGAATTTTATTTTCATAAAAGCATGCTCAGAACATCAAAAAGTTGTTTTTGTCTCCTGTGTGTCAACATTTTTCATTTTCTTGCCAAGGATTGAAAGACAAAAAGCCTTTAATACGGTAGCCAGATAGGTGTGGAAATTTCAATTTTCAAAAAGCACGCTCAGAACATCAAAAAGTGTTGTCTACTCCGAACGTGACATTTTGCCTGCCAATGTTTAAAGGACAAAAACGCGAGTTTACCAACGCTGAAGGTCAAAAATCGGTTTGCAAGATATAATATTATTTGATCGTGAAGACAAATAACAACATTATTCTAGGCAATTAAATTGCCCTCCAGGGACGTATCTCCTTCTCTCTTGTCAGACTTGCATGCATATACATACAGAAATACAAGCACATTAAGACAAACTTACATACACTCTACCGTATACATATAGAAAAACATACACACATAAAACCAAAAACTTCTGACATATACACATATTTACAATATCTACACACAAACATACATTCCAGTTTATACTCATACAAATATATTACTAAACTTAAGCACACTTATATTTACTTATAAACAATATTACACTTTCAAATATACTTTCATTATTATATACATGAATACGCATAACTTTATACAAAAAATTTTCATTCTTTCATTTCTTTCAATTGTTCTTTCATACATAAAAATTACAGTTTCGAACACATGCAAGCAAACATACGTACTTGTTTAGAAAGAAATACAAAGTTACAAATGTACATAGAAAAATAAAGACATGCTTTCCCCATCAAACTGCACATTTGCAAAAGTATTGTCAGCAAAAACTACTTCTGAGTGCTCTTTGACTTATTTCAGACTACTTCAGGAACTGAGTTTTTCCTGTCCTACTTGGTTGAACAAATTGAAGTCCACAAAATTCACTTTTGAGTGCTCTTTCGTAGCGCAGAATCCATTTCAAACGATTTTAGGACTTTAAGAAATTTTGGATTTCTTTTCTCAAAATTTGAAATATTTTGTTTCGAACCCCAAACTGCATAGGTGAAAAAAGTGAAGTCAACAAAAAATCACTTTTGAGGGCTCTTTCATAGCGCAAAATCCGTTTCAGACCATTTTAAGACTTCGAAAAACTTTGAAAAATTTTTCTTAAATTTTGAAATTTTTGTATGTTTCGACCCCCCATAATGCGTAGGTGAAAAAAGTGAAGTCAACGAAAAATCATTTTTGAGTGCTCTTTCATAGCGCAAAATCCATTCCAGACCATTTTAGGACCTCGCAAAACTTTGAAGACTTAGAAAGACTTCAAAAATTTTTCAAGTTCCAGGCCTTTAGTATATGTAATGCGAAATTTTTTCCTATTATCAATAAAGTGATATAGTCGGGGATTCTAATCAGCTCAGAAGTGGTTATTCTCTCTACAGTAACAATTTCTTCAAGCTTTTCCGAACCCCCTCCCTACAAGAATTCAAGTCGACCAAAATCCTGATAGCTGTCAGTATAGCACCAGGAGTCTTCAAGAGACTGCTGAAACTTGAACAAACTTTAATTTCGAGAGAAATTAGGATTTTCGTCGACTTGAATTCTTGTAGGGGGTTCGGACCCCCCCCCCTACAGTCACTAGGCAAACTACTATACTACTATCGGCAGAACTAAAATTTTCACAGACAGTTCTACAAAAACACTGTTGAAACCAATACCTGCGAGCTTTCCACTGAAAACATAATGCATGCTCATTGGACTCCATTTGCATGTAAATTGAATCGGTAAACAAATATGTTCTGTTTTGAAATATTTCTGGTCAGTAAATCTCATCAGACAGCAGTCTATTATAAAGCGGAAAAATTTTGCATTTCAAATTTCTGTGACTAGACCAAAATCATTCTTGCTATGGTTGCTCGTCCATTAAAGCAGACAATTCTTCCAAATGTCAGCGAAATAGGTAATTTGGCAAAAAAAGTTTTTAATAAAATGATTAATTTTCGATAATTTTTTAGTTGTTTTTTATTAAAACGTTTAGATACCAACTGGAAGCATTGAATAATTGCACTAATAGCTTCTCAGATAGCGCATCAGACATTTGATAAAGTATTCACAGACATATGAATAAAAAGGCCCAATCTGGATATCTCAAATAAAATTTACGAAGGCACTTTGTCGGAGTCATAAAAACCAAGAGCTTTGCTCACAAAACAAATTTACTCATGTGGCCTCCTGTGAACAAATATGGAATCTCGCAATAATTGAACCGCTACTTCAAAACAGATTTAGCTGCATTTGGAATTTAAAAATGCAAAACATTTCAAAAGGGACAGCCACAAAAAATCTGAAAAATTTTTTATTGCAAAAATAAACTATGGGACCAAAACTGGAATTGGTACCGCTGCGCAGCTGTTATAGAAGCAAAATTGATATACATCTTTTTTAATCAGCCCAAAGCCACCATATTGTTAATTCAAGATCACTTTTCAGGAACTGACGTTTAGAAACCTCGTCTGAGTAAACAAACTTTGAGTGCAGTTTTTTGTCGGCACTACAAAGCACTATAGACAAAATGGGCTAAATAATCCTATTTGGTGTCATTTTTCAGTTTAAAAAATAAAAGCATAGCAGGACGTAAAATTCAAAGAATTTTCATTGACTACACAAAAAACTAGACCTAGAACGTACTATGAGTGAGTAGTGAAAACAATTTCTAAAAAATCAGATCAAAATAATTTTTAAAAAACAAAAATTCAATATCAAAATGCTACACTTGAAAAAACCAATAACGGGAAAGCGAATTTTTGTTCGAACGCCGTTCTCTTACTCTATTTAAAAATCAGAGCGAATAAATAACAACTCGCTCGTTCGCTCACCTTCCTGTTTTGACGTGACAAAAAGCCCTCCTACAATTTAACCTCAATATTCATGAAAATATGTGAACAGATCTCCAAAAAACATTGCAGGACAAGTCCTGACGTACAGTTCAAAGAATTTTCATTGACTACATGAAAAACTAGACCTTGAATGGACTATAAGTGAATTGGGAAAACAATTTCTAAAAAATCAATTGAAAAAATTAAAATACCACAAAAAATCAACGTTAAAATGCCACTCGTGAACAAAAAACAACAAGCGGGAAATTTGGTTGAACAAAAAACTAGGCGAAGAATAAACTATGAGCGGATCGGCAAAACCATTGAGAAAAAAAAATCCGATCCAAAAAATTGAAAAATCCGTAAAAATCGAAGTGAAATTGCCGCATATTTTCTCAATCTACGTTAAAAGTAGAGCAAAAAGATTTCACGCCGCAAAAACGACTCGCTTTTTTGCTCCAGTTTCTGTTTCAGCGTGACCAAAATCATCACTCCATTTTGACTTCAAGAATCATGAAATTGTGTGAATAGATCTTAAACAAAACATAGCAGGACAAGTCCTGACGTACAATTCAACGAAAAATCATTGACTACACAACAAACTAGACCTAAAAGGGACTAGGAGTAAATTCTGGAAACAATTTTCAAAAAATCAGATTAAAAAAATTTCAAAAAATTCAATGTCAGAATGCTACATGTGAAAAAAAAAACAATAGCGAGAAAGCGAATTATTGTTCAAACACCGTTTTCTCACTCTACTTTAAAATTAGAGCGAATAAATTTCACACCGCAAAATCACTCGCTTTTTCGTTCCACTTCTTCTTTCGGGGTAACCAAAATCGTAACTCCAATTGGACTTCAAAAATCATGAAAATGTGTGAACAGATATTTAAAAATTAACATTGCAGGACAATTCCTGAAATACAATTCAAAGAACTGTATTACATCATGACCTGACAATCATTCACTCCGCGTTAAAAGGCAAATGAGAGCTGTTAGTAATGATACTAAATAATAAAACAACACAAGAACAACAAAAACAAAAACAAGGACTAAAAATTCAGTTTTTTTGAAAAGACATCAAAAAACAACTTGAACTCAAACAGCCAAATACATTCCTCTATTTCTCATTAGCAACCTGTGATTAAATGTCGATCAATCATCTCAATAATAATATTCAATGATAACACAAGAATAAGCAATATTCGCAACAAAGTTCGCTAACTTTTTCAAAAATACTTGGTATAAAAGTCACAGAACGCAGCTCCTACTGACGGATTCAATTACATTGAGTCATCATTGACCACCGTTCAGACCTGCTTTCAATAAGATTAAGTGATAAGACAGCAAGAAGTACTACAAATACTAGCCAAACTAAACGAAAATCACTTAGATTTTTTTTAACCAACTAGCGTTTACGTCACAAAAAGCGATAGCTATGAACTGAAATGACTTGCATTAAATGAAGCCATTTTAGCAATCAAGGTCACCTGCCAATAGTAACACTGAGAGTTAAGACGGCAAAGTCAAAAAGAAAAACTCAGAGAACTCACCGATAAACTGGAAGAACTCAAAAAATTGGAAAATTATTATTGAAAGCAATTAGTGTCAAAGTCATAGAAAGCACTAGCTTTGAACAAAAACGACTAAATCGATAAACTTAACCCCTATTAGCAGCATCAAAAAACTGTTAAAAAGGGGGACAAAATCTAAAATTCACTAATATGTAATGACAACAAAGAGTGGCATTTTCATGAAAGTTTTAGCTGCCCCTTAATGAATTCAAGCAATGGCAAATAGACACAATTAAAACATATTTGTACCGTCTTAAAAGCACTGAAGGGGAGAAAACTCTGAAAACAGAAGTCAAATTGACGCACCTGAAAACAATTTTATCTCAAAGTCTGCCAAATTTTTCTAACACCAATTTCTCACTCAACTTTTTAGGTATTTTGAAAAAGTCACGTCTCATACCTACTCGATTTTTCGCTCCCTTATCTATTTCAGCGTGACCAAAATCACCACTGTAAGTTGACTTCTCACTGACGTGAAAAAACCGAAAAAAAAGCGTGAACACATCTTAAAAAAAGACAGCGCCCCATTACAATTCAAATTCTTTTATTTGAATGGTAAAAAGCTGAAGTTGGCGGCGAATAACTGCCCCAAAAACCTCAGGAGACTCTCTATCCATTTGTACTTTCGTCATGAACAACATTTTTGGTTCATAGGTTATTGTGCACACTTGGAAGTATTTTTTTACTATAATTATGGTTTGTATATCTTTGGTTTGGGGGTTGGTAGGGTTAATTATGGTTCGGGAGAGTCTACAAAACAGGGCAGGAGATGGGGGGGGGGATTTGTTGAGTACTAACCAAGAGCATATCTGAGAAAAGTTTGATAAGAAGTGGCGACATGTAGTGCTTTGGAAATGGAGACCGATAATCTGGAACGAATTCTGTGACATTGGTCGAGGTGCTCGTGCGCGTTGTACTAAATTGCAGCCCAAAATTCGCTTTACAACTTAATCTTTATTCAGATCTATTCCATATATTCCCTCCCCCAGGCACTTGCTATTTTCAAACACAGTACACTGATGTGTACCCATTGAAACAAAACTTGATACAAATTGAAAAGAATCAAACTAAAGACCCAAAAAGTTGAGAGGGGCAAGATTGACCCACATTACACGGTCGAGCACATACATAAAGTCACAACGAACTCTTTTCATGGGTATTTTTACGGGGTATTTTTTATAGAGGGTCTTTTGATTAAGACATTTTGGTCAAGGACAATTTTTTTTGGATCTCGACTGGGAAAGGTCTTACACCACCAAGTGTCACCAATTTGCAAGATTTTGCATAATGTTCAAAGAACAAAGTCTCAAATAGTTTGTTCAAATGAACAGTTCTAAAGATAAGCAACCCGGGTCGAGGTTTGGTCAAATAATAATGTAAGCTTAGCGGTGAGAAACAAATTTTTTCACCGGAAAGCGCGCGCATCTTTAGCGTTGGATGCGGTGAATTTTTGTAAGATTTGCGGTTTTTAGTGGTGAAAATTTTTTTCACCGCTTCCACCGGATTTCTTAGATATAAGAACCTTCCGTACACGGGTTCGAACCTCTCGCCTCCTGCATGTCAGCACCTTCTTATTCCGCGGCGCCATCTGTCACGTACTTCAATGATATTTCCTGTGAACTTGAGATAATCGTTCAAACTAGCGGTAAATATTTGTAAGATTTGCAATTTTAGTGGTGAAAAAATTTATTTTCACCGCATTCTGTTGTTAGCGGTGAAATTTTTTTTACCGCATTCTGTTGGTAGCGTTGAATTTTTTTTCACCGCATTCTGCTGGCAGCGGTGAAAAATTTTCTGTCACCGCTTAGGCGGTGAAAAAAAATCACCGCTTAAAAGTTTTTGTGACCACATTCATCGCATTGAGCGCAAATCTTACAATTTCTCAAATTCACCGCAAATCTTACATCTTTTAGCAATTTTTAGGGGTGACACTTCAACCCGGGAAGACATAGAAAGAGGTTTTGTTCGAAGAAAATTGGTCCCAAAAAAATTTGGTTCAACTTCCGAAATTCATGACTGATGTGCAAAATAACAGTTAATAATAATTGTGGTTTCAGAGTAATCGCAGTGGAGCATCATTAGAGCGGAGGTGACGCAAATATCTATACTCATCATAACACAAGATAAAATATTCATAACATCAACAGCCGAACACGGTGCATAAAGAATACTCTGTAGCGCCAGAAAACCCTAAAAAGGCTATCCTGATTTTTTTTGTTTTGACCCACTTTTTTTTTTGGGGGGGGGGGGGGGGGGAGAACTATAAACTCAAATGTTTTTTTTGTTCAGTCAATTTTCGCCGATCGATATATTTATCGTAGAGGGTTGTGAGTGGTATCATTAGAAAGCCCGTCCAGCGTAGAGTATATAACTAAAAAGATTTTTTTGACTTTTGTTTTATCCTCAGAGTTCTGAGATTTAAGATTTTGTAATCACACAATTGTTGCATATTTTGGTTGAAATTATGTTGAAAATGGCAACGAAAGTCGGTAATAGTTTTGTCTGTTTTACCTCTAATAATTGAAGAGTGTTGCTGAAATTTTTGATACAGTTTGTTGGCTGAAATTTTTACTAAAGATTTCCAAGTTCAGCCGTTTTTTGCATAGCTTAAGCTTCTTTAGCCCACTTTGTTTAATTGCCTAAAAACTGCTGACACAATCTTTGTTGACTCCAATGAAAATTAATTTAACTTGCGCTTCTTTTGAAACTGTTCTTGAATTAAAAATTTTCTGATCTTTTCACTAATTTAACTCTATAATTTTGCAAAATGCAACATTAATTTTTGATAATTTGACTTTTTGATCAAAAATATACAAATCCATAATGTTGGGAACAAAAACGTGTTCCTACTGGACAGATGGAAAAAGCCGGGCTAGATTATGTCTAATCAATGTTGTTTAAAGTTCAAAATATTCGGATTGTAATCACTCATTTTTGCTTTTTTTTTGCTTTTTTTCATTAAATAAAGTCATTTAGTTTTTCATTAGTAAACAAATCAAAGTCAAGCTCACTAATGAGGGGTCCTATTGGTTTATGAAGTATTTTCATTTAGTCTGAAGCTTATGGTCATTTTGACATATAAAACACATATTTTTCAAAATAAACAAGGGCTTACTAAGATTTGCAAATATTTTCTCTTCATTTGGTGCAAATTTAGCTTACGGTCAACAATGAAGGTCACACTGTCTTCTTAATAAAATCAAATTGATCTATTTAATATTTTCCGTGATCTATTCACTTTAAGTAATGGTTTTTCTGCTTCGATACTACAAAATTTCTTAGAAATTTTTTGATTATTAGACATTTTCCCGTTCTGAAGTTCGTTTTCTTGTCTTGTCACATTAGTGACAGGTCAAATATCACATTATAAAACAGAAACACTATTGATCTCATCAGTTTTTAAGTGAATAGATTATGCTTTTAACTGCTTCGATTATGTCTTCTAGCAGAACTTAATGCAATTTTTTTGTTTTTGTCTTTGTTTATTATTTTTTGTCGTTACTCGTAACTTATACTCTGGATACTTGCTGGTCTTAACGGCTTCCTAAGGATAAAAACTTTTTATTGTCTACTTGTTGCCTAGTCTCAATAATTACAGGCCACATATCGAGGTATTGTGTTAGGGAAATGGATTATTGAACATATTTAAGGTTTTTAGGTGAATTTCTTATTAATCTAAGGGCTTCGTTACCAGTTTTACGCAAAATTGTCTTTATTTTTAGATTTTTTTTTATTTTTTTTGTCTATTGACTAAACAATGACCGATCACGTTTGTTTTTTTTTATAAAAAATAAGAGAACCTATATAATGATTTAATTTGATCATTGTTTAAATTATTTCGAAACAAATTGTTTTGAAACAAAAAATGTTTCCCTCAACTTTTCCATTTTTTGGTTTTTTTAAACTACTTATAACGTAGTCTCATTATTCAGAACACATTATCGTGTTCCCAATAGGTATAATTAATTATGTTTTTTGAAGGAATTGAATATTGTTTTCATGGTCTCGACACTGTTTTATTTGCAAAATTTATTGTTTTTTGTCTTTTTATTATTTTGTCTATTGACTGATCAATGACCAATCACGTTTGTTTTTTTAAAAAAAAACTGAGAGAAACTATTTAATGATATCAATTGGTAGCTATTGTTTTAATGACTTCGAAAAAAAAATGTTTTTTAGCAAAAAAACGTTTCCCTCAACTTTTCCATTTTTTGTTTTTTTAAACTACTTGTGAAGTAGTCTCATTATTCAGAACACATTATCGTGTTCACAATAGGTAAAATTAATTATATTTATTGAAGGAATAGAATGTTCTTTTAATGGCCTCGACACCGTTTTTTTTGCAAAACTTATTGAACTATGTGCGTATGATTTTTTTTTCGTTTTTGTAGACGTACAACTATTTCTGGATAATGATAGATCCAATGTCTTCATGGCTTGAAATTTTAATGAACATTAATCCGTTTAAAAATTTCAATTGATATCTAATGATTTTCATTAATTAAAACTATTTGTTATAAATAACGTATTTTTTAAACTTGACCTTTATTGTTTTTTGTCTACTTGTTACCGAGTCTCATTGAGTTCTGATGCCATGTTTTTCTACTGATGTACAAAATTGTTTGTTGAGTTTAGATTTTGATTCAGTCTTTTTTTGACTTTGTTATTATTCAACTTTTTAATAACAAAATAGGCATTCAATATTCTATGTATTTTGTTGTTGCTGTTATTTGATGTTATTTGTTATATGTTATTTGTTGTTGTTTCCTGTAGTCTAAATAAAGGTAGTTCTCATCGGCCCACTGATGTGGCTTAATTTTATATTTTCTCAATGATTTGAGCTGGAAACATTTTTTTAAATTCATACACGAAATATGTCTAAGCACTTTTTTGATTTTTTTAAAAGTTTTCTTTCTCTTGCTCATTAGGTAGACAATGAAGCCAAACATATGGATGAGCGTAGTCGGAACATCATGTCCGAACGCACATTACCGAGCCTCCTTATTTCAATTTTCACTCTTTTTTCTGGTACAATTTTTCATTGTGGGAGAAAAGTTTCATGTTTGTATATTTCAACTGTCGAGCGAAAAAATGGCAATGCTTTGTTCGCCTGTTTCCTCTCCTTTTGCCCTTCCGCAAACTTCATTAAAAAAGCTCATTTTCGGGCTAGTGTATTGATTTAAAGGGCTTTTTGTCCTCAATGAAAACCGAATCGTCAATGAAAACCCAAAACAAATCACCCTAATGTTTAAATTAGCCTGCAGATAGAGCCCTCATTAAATAAGTTACTCAAAAATAACTGAAAAGTATTTGTTTCAAAACGGGCAAGCGAACGATGTGAAATATACATTTTCCATATAATCATTCAATGTTAAAGAAAAAAAACTACGCTCCTGACTAAGTTGTCATTTTTGTCGTTCCTATAAGCCTCTAGTTTAGCCACTTTGATTACCAGAATTTGATTCTTTTCTATTCATATTCTTTTCTATTCATATATAGGATTTAAATTAACACGCAATTTAGGACTAAAATAATTGTTGCATAGCCTCAAATATTAAAATAAGAAATTTGCCTGAGTCAAGCGCTATTCGCTTGACTAAGGAAATAGGTTAAAACAAGATTAATTCACCAACATATATGAACAGAGCATATTTATATGCAGTCTACAATTGTTTTTTAACCTTTATTACTGATTCAATGATTCTGCTGAATTCTTGCTCCGTTGATTGTCTTCATCCGTAGTTGATCCAAGCTCCACCAAATAGTCAAAGTTGATAAACCAAACAAAATTTATAAGCGAATATTGAATAGAAAACGTAGTTTGAATTAAGTGGCAAAAAGTCAGCAAGGAAGCGAGGCCCAGGTGGTTGATTACACAGTAAAACAAATGATATTACCCTTTTTGATGAAGTACCAATTTCATACCTCTCATTCAGTAGAAACACGTATGTGCAATTTATTAAAAAGTAATTTCCTTGAAATATGGGTATGCAATTCTGATTGAATATTGTACGCATGAACAAAATAAGAAAGGATGCTGAACAGAGGGCCGGTAATTCCAAGTTCATGCTCCATGCGAAAAGAAGCAGAGTGGAGAGAAGCAAATGCTTTTGGTTGGCTGAAACTAAGGCATATGGAATTGTAGGATAAAAGAAAGACTATGAAAAATTTAATATCAGTTGTTTCGTACTTTTTAGAGCTTCAGCAACATGGCCGTCTCTCCAGCTACCCTCTCCAGAAGACTTGAAGACTTCAATTGAATCTTCTAGCTGCAACTCTCCTATTCTTCCTAGTCCAGTAGCCAACAGCAGAAGTGAGGTTTTGCAGAGGAGAAGCACAAGAAACCGCAGAAGACAAGAAGAGCGCGCGGCTCAGCAGAAGGAATTTCTCCCGAGAATGTGTTTGAGCACGCAATAGGAAACCTTGCATTGGGGTCCCAGAGAGGCTACAGTGAGAAAGAAGCAGACAATTTCCAGCTTCAGATGGCACAAACAGGAGATGGAGCGGGAGGAGGTGGCGGCGCTGCAGTGGCTCCAGCGACAGGAGGCCCACAAGCCGAAGTACCCATCAAGTTCCCATCGAAGTTCTTCGACTCTTTCGACCGTTGGGCGAGACACTTCCATGCTGTCTATCACGCGAACGGGTGGAATGACGCTTAATCATGAGGAACTCTGCCATTATGCTTGACTGGTCATGCAATTGACGAGTACTACATACTCGCGGCGTAGTTCTTGCAACAGGAAGCAGGACATTCAACGCCAACACTCCAGATTCAACCCAATGAGTTGAGGAACAAGATCGGAGACTACCCAAACTTGAAGACGGCCAGGGCAGAATTAAAGAGTTTGCAACAAGGGGAGTCTGAGAAGATTGTGGCCTTCTACCGACGAGTGCGGAAAGTTAGTGAATCGGCGAATGCAGCTCTAGCGGCAGATGCAAGAGACTTGGCTGCGAAAGAGACCTTCATAGAAGGATTGGTGGACCCAGACGTGAGGGAGCATCTACTGCAGGAGAAACCCGCAACGCTGAATGCAGCATACCAGAGAGCACTAAATCTAGAAGCAGTGACCATGGTCGAAGCTCAGAGATACAATCGCCGTGGTGTTGGTGTACGATATGTGGACGTTGAGGGCACAGACTTGAGAACAGTGCTGCTCTAGGTTCGATTTAATCCTCGCTTTTGCAGTCCCTTAAGAAGCAGGAGGAAATGATACAGGTCATGAAGTATGCTTTCAAAGCATTGAAACCTCAGCGACCAGAAGGGAGCGAAAGGGCAAAACAAGACATTGAGTGCTGTGCGTGCCATGAGAAAGTGCACTTTTCCCAAAACTGTCCAAATAAGAAGGAGCATTTAAACGAGGATCGGCCCGGGCGAGAAAAAAATCCACCCGGGACTGCTCCGGCCAGCAATGTATTCCCCGTTCTTCCTAAAACGAACCGGAGCCTCGAAAGCAACTTCAGAGGGAGAAAGCAGCGGCACATTTATACTAGTGGCAGTTTATATCGGTGGAGCTGAGCGACGAGCTGTAGTGGACACTGGCAGTGGGGTAGACCTAGTGTCCAAGGAGATAGCAGAACAGTACCCGGTGCCACTATAGAAGTATGACGTGACAGTGTACCATGCGGAGGGCAAGCAGATCCGACTCCTGGGTAAAACGACCATGTCACTTTGCATGGGTGGCAGGATTGTGTGCGATGCAGACTTTCTGGTAGCCCCGAAGCTGCCAGTGGACATCATCCTTGGCGCAGCTTTCCTCAAGCCCAAAAACTGTTCGATCGACTTCCAAACGGGTCGATTGATCACCGGTACAACTGAATCGAATGCTTCGATTGTGTATTCAAGACCGAAGTGATTGGCAACAATTTCGACCACGGGCCAAGTGAGATGAGCGGCTTCGAAGGAGGATTCTTAACAGCCAGATGCCTAAACGCAATAGAAATAGCGCCCTAAGGGAGACTATCTGTGGAGATTGAGATCTCGGAGAGCGGGGTAAAGAAGTCTCAAGAAAATTTTCTGGTGTCGTAAATGAATTTGCCCAATAACACATTACTGGCAATTTCTGCAATTCACTCGGTCATGGCGAAATAGCCATAGAAAATCACGCACAAACAAGTGTTAAGATTGAAGCAGGTTCCCTTATCACCAGAGTTAGAGAAACCGCGTGGCCAAAGAACCGAGAGGGGCTGGAAGAAACTAACTGGCTCTTCGAGCGATTTTACGAATTCGAGAGTCCCACCCCCAATCCGTTGGCGTAAGAAAGACTTGATTATGTTTCTGAACAACGCCGCAGAATGCCAATGGTGAAACTGATGCCCAATTCGCCTCAAATGGAGAACCCTTTAGTAGAAACTGACAACGCACTTGGACTTCAAATTATTCGGAAAACGTTCCGGGCAAGTTTTTCATTGGGACAAGGGGTCCAATACATGTTATTACGTTAACCCCTGTTTTCAACAGGGAGATAAAGTACTGTACCCAGATCTTTTGCGCGTGCTTCCGAACCTTCGAAACAAAGCCGAACGATACCACATAATGGAGCTCAGAATTGATGAGAAGGAAAAGAATTTCCTTAGAGTGAACCAGGAGATCGTACACGATTTCATCATCAGAATATTTGGCGTTTCCGAGGTTAGATTTTGGATTATCCCCGACCAATCACGTGAAGAAGTTCCCCTGCAGTGCTCTCCACAATCAGCAAAGATGCTCAGTTCAACGCTGACGTACAGCACTGAAAAAATCACGGAGGCACTGCTTCAGAAGGCAGAGGGGGCCAACAATCAGCAGAAAAACGTAGTGGTGCAGATTGTGTAAAATTTTAGAACCAATTTTGCAAAGGATGACAATGAATTGGGTCTGATCACCGTAGTTGAGCACAACATTGACACCAGCGACAACGCGCCAATCAAGCTACCGGCTCACAGGACCACCCCAGCTAAACTGGCAGAGATTAAGAAACAAATGCAACAGATGCCCGATTTGGATATTATCCAACCGTCAAATGTGATTGGAGTGCTCCAGTGTACTTAGTGGGAAAGAAGGATGGCACTTCACCTTTCTGTGTAGAGTTCCACAAGCTCTTGGACCTAGCAGCTGGCTACTGGCAAGTAACGCTCACTGAGAGTGCGAGACCGAAAACAGCCTTCTCAACGCCAGGGGACACTCTGAGTACAAGCGGCTACCCTTTGGACTGTGCAATGCGCCTGCAAATTTCCAGCGCCTCATGAATCAATTGTTCAAAGAAGAGCCATATGATTTTGGGACAATCTTTCTTGATGATGTTTTCATCTACAGTCAAAACCATGAAGAGCACCTCAAACACCTCAAATTTGTCATGGAGAGGCTAGCATCAGCCGGATTGAAACTGGGGCCCTCGAAATACAAGCTGATTCAAAGAGCAGTCTTCTACCTTGGATATCACATTGGAGCGGATGGAATGTGGCCAGATCAGGGGAAAATGCACGCGCTATCGAAGTGGCCTGAATAAACTAATACAACGGAGGTACCATCATTCGTTGGTTTTTGTAGCTACTAGAGACAATTTGTTAAAAGTTTGCGGGTATAGCAAAGCCCCTACATGAGCGTAATAAAAAACACCACCAATTCTATTTGAACGAGAATAGTCAGCGCTACTTTGAACACCTCAAGAGTAAACGGAGCACTAATTTTGAGCCATCCAAATTACGACTGACCTTCTGTTTTGGAAACTGACGCTAGTAACAACAGCAACACGGAGAATCCACTAGCTTTCGCTAGTCGTGTGCAGACGCGAACAGAATTAAACTACAGTACAACGAAGAGGGAAGCGTTGGCAGTTGTTCAAACAGTAAAGTGGTTCCGCTCCTATTTGCTGGGTGTCCCCATTCTACTTCGGACAGAAAACGGAAGTTTACAATGGCTCTTTCGTCAAAATGATGAGAGAATGACATACAGAATGATCGAGGTGTTGCAAGAGTTTGACTTCCAAGTAGTTCACCGGCCTGGTGAGAAAAATGGCATTGCAGGCGCTCTTTCGCGGCAAACAACAAGAGAAGCTGAGTCGCAGGAGGGCGAGGAAGAGGCAGCAACTTGATATTGTCCGGAGCCCATGAACTTGGAGCAATAGCTAAATTACGAGAAACAGAGGTTTTTCTTTTGTCAAAAAAAGCATTCAGAAGAAAACGTGGCCTTAGTGGAACTCGAAGCTAGCAGTGACGAAGGCAGGGCTAAACAGAAGGAAGACTCAGCTATTGCCACCATTCTGCAAAAAGCTACGGTACGACTGAATGACAGACAGTACATCTGCAGTACTTTTGGAGTAAACCCAATGACTAGGGAGCCAGGTCAAAAGCTGGGATTTGAAGACCTCGGGTTGTAGAATATTTGGGAGCAATTCATGATGAAAGATGGTAAACTCATACGAATATGGTATACCCCTGGAAAAGACGGCTATCATTACTTATCGGTGTACCACGAGTAGTAAAGCACAGCGCATTAGAACAACTGCACGACTCTTAGGTAACAGGAGTGCACTTTGCATTACGCAGGACACTCGATAGAACTCGACAAGGCTTCTGGTGGCCCATATGAGAAGGGACATTGATAAATGGATCAAATGTTGCAAACCATGTGCAGCGTGATCGACAGCTGGCAGAAATTTGAAAGCTGAGATGCAACCAATCACAGTGGTAGTACGGTTCGCGAAAGTGGCTGCCGATATCCTGGAACCAGTAACGCGCAACCGAGATACCGGTAACAAATACATCTTGGTCATGACTGATTATTTTACGAAATACGTAATCACTGTCCCTCTCTCAACAAAAACAGCGGCGGATGTGGCAAAGGCTTTCGTTTGGGAATTGGGTTTTGCAGTTTGGGGCCCCCGATACCTTGCATAAAGACCAAGAAACCAATTTCTGCAGCGAATTCATGACTGAAATGTGCACCCTTCGGAACATAGAAAGAACCCGGACATCTCCGTATCACCCACAAGGAAATGGTCAAGTACAGCGCCACAATAGATTTCCGACAGATGTGATCAGCAGATACTGCTCACAAAAAAACCAAGAGAATGAGAGTCAATCCTCCCATACGTAGAGTTCGGGTACAACACAACTGTTCACAAGCCGAAAGGAGAAAACTTTTTCTCGCTAGTGTTTGGAGACGAAACCGTCAATCCGAATGACTTACTGTTCTCCAAGCCACCAGATACAGAACTCACAATACAAGAGTACACTCAACTTTTGGACAAGAATTTTTGGGAAGCCCAAATGAGTGCTCGTCAGACCCCAGGCGCAATAAAACAACGACAGAAGGACAATTTTTTCAATACGACGTGCGGAACCCGTATCAGAAAGACGACACGGTGTGGCTCTTTTCGCCTCAATTGGCAAATTCAAAGAAGTTCTGCCTATCATGGACTGGCCCATATACCGTTGTACGAAATATTAATGAAGTTAATTACAAAAATTTTTCCGTAAAAAAAAAGAAAAATCAGATTGTGCACTATAACAGGCTGAAACCCTTCAAAGCACGATTAGACAATGATGAACAGCCTCTGCGTTGATCCACACGAATTGCAGAAAGACTAACAAATCAAAGTTACGAGGCGGACCATTTGCCAAGTAGCAACAACGAAGATGATGCATTGCTGCAGCGTAATTGGAAGTTGGTTCCAGAGAAGAGTTAGGGAGACTGTGTACGATATGTGGTACGACGATAACACTGGTGGGGACATACAAGATATTTTCGGTGAACCACCCCAAATTATGGCTCCGATGCCAGAAATTAATGACGACAAAAAACCAGAAACTAAAAAAATCGAGCCCGAGCAGGAAACAGCAATCGATGCAATTGAAGAGCAACAGGCGATTGTTGCAGAGTAAGAGAGCAACCTTGACGATGATTAACAGCGTCGATATCCAAGAAAAACACGACAACCAGTAGACAGAATGGGACTCTAACATTTTCATGTGTTGCATGATATATTAATATAATTAATATATCAATGCAAAAACAACAAATGAAATTATGATACTAATTTTATATAGTGTATTCAATCTACAGAGGAAAACATTTTGAAGGCATGAAGTAGTATTATACAAAGTGCTAGGTCAAAGTAACCAACCAATCACAAACAGTACCAATCCTATTGGTTAGTTTTCAATTTGCATAGTATAAATAGCGGGCCTTTGCCTTTCAAAATCATTTTTCTTGGTTACTTTGTCTTGGGTTTACCTCTTATCCTGCTTGATAAAACTTTGTGAGTGCTAATATGCTGCTAAAAATTCTCCTATACTGGCTGATTCTGTTCAAACCTGGTGAATTCAATCAAGACGATTAGCTAGAAGCAGGAGTGGTGTTCATCCCAAATACGATGGGGTTTGTGGGCCTCTATGGGCCTCTTCTTTTAAGACGATGAGAGTGTCTTACGTCTTCCGGAGCTCCCGCGTATCAACGTTACCCAACTACAACTCGCAAGACACAATATTGCGGAAAATTTGATCCAACAATGGAACGGAAACTACAAACGAAGTATTTGCTCTCCCACTGTTGTTACGGAGAGTTACGGAAACTTGACTGCTAGTGCCGTTATTGAGCTAAAAAAAAGAATATCAACGACTTCAACAGGATTATCAGTTGTTCAGGGATCGGAGGTCATTGTTTAGCAGCCATTCAATTATGGTGCAAGAGGAAAGAAGGCAAAAGAGACAAGTCAACGTGGTATTGGCGAAAGAAGGGGCACTTATCCTGGGTCCCAAGCTAGAGGCAGTAAGCTGTGAACTCTTCTCCATATTCGGTTTATGCAAATCAAAGGAAGCAAGGCACATAGAGAAACTGCATGAAGAAAATCAGAGAAACAAGTGGAACGTGGACTGGCTAAACCCTAAAATGGGAGATGCATTCAAAACACTGAGTGATGAGGAAATCGCTACGCGCACTCGTGTTGGGACCTTCAGGAACAATACCGACAGAAACTTGGACTTGCTTGTCACCCAAATCAATGAGATGGAGAAAAAATGGGAACGCATGAGCATTTGGGGTTGAGAAATAACCCAAACGTATCGAGACAAGCTGAAAGTCAACTTGGAGATCGAGAATCTGCTAAGAAATATATCCGAAATACAATGGAAACTTCTCTTTGCACGTGCCATAGTGATCAACCTGGAATATGTGCTAAACGATGCCCTAGTTTTTCTAAACAAAGGACTATTAGCGGCCAGCTTGCTACCACGAACACACATTAGGGACATTGTGTCAAAGATGGAACAAACGGATGGTTCCCAGCAATCAGCAAGAGCTTGTTACGAATTCGAACTTGTATAAAAAAAACGCCGAAATTACATCGAAAAGACTCCATGTTGATTTCGATATCCCATTTCATCACACCTACGCAAAATACCAAGTCTATCGGACTGTGACGATTCCACAACCACTGAACTGCGGAAAGATGGAAACTGTTTTACGATTTTCAGAAAGACTAGTTTGTCGTCTCCACACGGCAGGAATTCTTTGGGGAATTGGATAGATCTGACTTAGTCAAATGGCATGGCATTGACCGTCTTCGGTTCTGCAAAAATCCGTTTGCTCTAACACGATCAGCGAAGAGCTCGAGTCTTAGCAGCCTGTTTTTTGACCAAAAAACTGACACGATGAAATTTTATCCACAGAAAGTAATCCCGTTGCGCGCCAACCCGTAAGCACAATACCTGAAGCAGTCTATGTTTCTTCATGAGTCGGAACATAACAATTATCATCTTCTCAACGTAACAATGGATAAACGAGCAGGCCAAATACTTGGTTGTAGAGTTTGTTTGGTGCAAACACCGTGCAATGGCCATTTGAAGTCCCCTGTGATTGTCTGATCCTTCATCCGGAACCCGAGGTGTGCAGTGTTGACACCGGAAAGACAACAAATATTCAATTACCTGGCATTCAATTACCTGGAAATTTTGATCGCGTGGGAAAACAGTTCACATTGGCGCCAGCCCCCGAACAAGATCATATGAAATCGGGAATTTTCAAAGCCGTCCAATTGACCTCAGACCATCTACCGGACGAAAATTTTGATGCCAAAAAACTACTTCAATTAGCAGAACTCTCCATACAGCATCAAAAAATGCAACGTCAGGACTACGGCGAGAAAATTATGCAACACGGGATAGTTCCCTTCAACAGTTTTATATTCCTTGCTATTCTGTTGGCAGTTGGTTTGGGAGTTGCTTGTGGGTATGGTCATTGGAAGCTTCTGGGCAAACTTTGGCGGTTTCTTGCAAAAAAACTTAATTAAGAGTCACCAGCAGTAGAAGGGGTCAAATTCAGCAAAAGTAATGAGAACAAAGAACCTCTAGTTGAACTGCCTGTAGGGAAGCTAGATTTCTATCCAAAGATATAATTTTTTTTACAATTGATTAATTAGTATTTGCTTCAGGAGAATAGTAAGACTAGATGAGGTGTATGTAGGATTGAAAAATAGACGCAGTTTAGGACTAAAAAAATTGTTGCATAACCTGAGAAATTAAAATAAGAAAAATGCCTGAGTCAAGCGCTATGCGCTTGACAAAGGGAAAAACTTACAACAAGATTAATTCACCAACATATATGAACGAAGCATTTTTATATGCAGTCTCCAATTGTCTTTGTCCACAAAGTTTTGTTTTTTTTCTTCCTGATTCGATGATCTTGCTGAATTCGTGTTCCGTTGATTGACCCCATTCGTAGTTGATCCAAGATCCACCAAATCGTCGAAGTTTATAAACAAACAAAATTTATAAGCAAATAATAAATAGGAAATGTAGTGTGAATTTAGTAGCAAAAACAGCAAGGAAGCGAGGCTCAGGTGGTCGATTACACCATAAAACAAAATATATTACCCTTTTTAATGAAGTACCAATTTCATACCTCTCATTAAGTGGAAACACATATTTGCAATTTATTAAAAAATAATTTACTTAAAAAATGGGCATGTGATTCTGATTGAATTCGTTTGCTTGAACAAAATAGGAAAGGATGCTGAGGATAGGGCCAAAAAATCCAGGTTCTTGCTCCCTGACAAAAGAAGCAGAGTTATGACCTCAATGCTTTTGATTGGCTGAACTTAAGGCAAATGGAAAAGTAGGATAAAAGGACTAGGCCCTCTCTCCTGCTACCCTCTCCAGACTTCACTTCAATCTTCTAGCTGCAACTCTCCTCTTCTTCTTAGTCCAGTAGCCAATAGCAGAATTGAGGTTGCCCCTTGCAGAGGAGAAGCACAGGAACCCGGGAGAAGACCAGAAGAGCGCGAGGCTCAGCAGAAGAACCTGCTCCCGAGAACGTGTTTGGGCACGCAATAGGCAATCTTGCATAAAATAACACTCATAAATATCTTATTTCTTTGCAAATTTTTGCCAAAGCTCTTTTAGATATACCTATGCTCATAATTTTGACCCCAAAATCAGTTACTAGCAGAATTTGTCTAGTAAAACTATTAATGATCAGAGTATAAAATTCATTAGAGAACCGAGGGTACAAATTTTTTTGTCGCTAAAACTTAGAGGAACTTGCAATTAGCAATTAGCACGTGCAAACGTGGAATGCTAATATTTGCGGCACTAAATTTGCCGCCCTAACTTAGTGGCCCTGACTTAGCGGCCCGCTCTCAGTCAGGAAACATAATTTTTGGCGGTGGGTCCAAACCCATTAATACTTTTGACATTTCCAATCAAAACCTGAAACGAAAGCACTTGCCTCGCCTTGGAAACAGAAACATTTGGCTTAATCATAACTTTTAAAAGACTTCACAATACTCCCCCCCCAATCGCCTCTTTCCCAGCAACCTTTTGATTAGCTTTGGAAATGTTTGCGAATATGTTTCTGATAGGGTGTTACAGATAAGGGGGTGTTTCCAAAATGGTCCAATTTTGTGGTAAAACGTGGATGATCATAAATCCACAAAATAGACGGGGCAAATTGGAGCAGAAAATGATTGAAATAGTTGAAAAACAGGGCAAAATTAGAAAAATTGACGAAAATTTCTCGTTTAATAATTTGCCAAACTGTACTCTTAATTTCAATTTTAATTAAAGTTTTACCTCCTTTGTACCCTTTGCTTCTTGAAATAAGTGAGCACATGAATCTTAGCCCCCTTCGGGCCTTGTACACAGCGCTCGGGCACAAGCGCTCTTGTGTCAGGGCACTGATTCCCTCGGGCCGCTAAGATTCATGTGCTAACATATACTTAACATTGGACTCAGGGGGGGTTAATACTTCATGATTAGACAATAACTTGTGCATTTTTACTTACGCCTAATTTTTTGCTCTATGGTTCCTAAGAAAATAAGATTTTAGTTCACTCAAAAACTCTCATGATCATATTTGGGATCCCTACAGAACATCAATAATGAACAGGTTTCATCTCGCTGTCAGATCAATGCTCGCTGTCAGGTCTTTGGGCGTATAGTTTTGAATGCATTTTTCCCGGATGCATTTTTAACGGTTTGACCAAAACTAATTTCCGATGGCGACCGCAAACTGAAGACTCAGATGAAGATGAAAATTGTTTGTGTTACAGATAGAAAGTTAAAACACTCAGGTGCACATTTTAAAATGCCGAAAGTCTGCAGTGCCAGAAGTTAAAATGCCAGAAGTTGCTACTTAGCCAGAAGTTGACTTTCTTTGACTTTCATCTTTTGAAAACGTGCGCGTTTCATGTTTTAAGCATGGTTAAGTGACTCTGCAGAAGTCACTTCGAAATTCTGACTTAATATCTCGAACCGCTTCGCGCTTACCCAGTTCGAGATGGCCATACCGAAGTGACCTCTGAGCAGACCATCTTTAAGCGCACACATGTTCTCGGTGCGCTCGAATTACATGGGCTGGAGAAGACTTAGAGCGCATTTTTGTCTGGACAATGGTCTGGAACTTGTCTGATCAGAGGTCACGTCGGTCTTGGATGGTCTGACCAGAGGCAGTTTTGAGCGCACACTTGTCTGATCAGAGGCCGATTCGAGCAATTTTTTTAAATGTTTTTTTGTTTTTGTTTTACTGAATGAGGTTGTCTCTCCCACGAGTCAATAATACAGAAGCATTCTGTACAGAGACCTATCGAGAGCTGATGGGTTGACCAGAAACAAGAGGCCCAGCTGATAGCAACTGCCGGTCACCTTTCGAAAAGCTTGGGATCAACTGTCGATCAAGACATCATTATGTAAAGCTGTCTATGTTCATCTAATAAGTCAAAATCATGAATTAAGGGCATACTCAACAAATTGTTTTTCCAGCACTTGGGATTTCCTTTAATTAGCAATACTTTTAGAATAGGCTTTTGCTTAGTTGAACATATTTCTTAACACAACACTTTTCATGAAATGATTATATTACAATATAGAGAGATTTTTCATGTTCAAATACCTTCTCTGATCAGACTATTTTGAACGCACTTTAGTCTGATCAGAAGCAATTTCGAGCGCACTTCAGTCTGATCAGAGGCGAATTCGAGCGCACTTCAGTCTGATCAGAGGCGATTTCAAACCTGGAAAAATTGCCAGTTGGTGTCATTGTTGGTTATTATATATACAATTCTGTGTTATTATTATTAGTATTATTATTATTATTATTATTATTATTATTATTTTTATTATTTTTATTATTATTATTATTATTATTATTATTCTTATTATTATTTTTAATATTATTATTATTATTATTATTATTATTATTATTATTATTATTATTATTTTTATTATTATTATTATTATTATTATTATTTTTATTATTATTATTATTGTTATTATTATTATTAATATTATTATTATTATTATTATTTTTATTATTATTATTATTATTATTATTATTATTTTTATTTTTTTTTTATTATTATTATTATTATTATTAATATTATTATTATTATTATTATTTTTATTATTATTATTATTATTATTATTATTATTATTATTATTATTTTTATTATTTTTATTATTATTATTATCGTTATTATTATTATTATTATTATTATTATTATTATTATTATTATTATTATTATTATTATTATTATTATTATTATTATTATTATTATTATTATTATTATTATTATTATTATTATTATTATTATTATTATTATTATTATTATTATTATTATTATTATTATTATTATTATTATTATTAG